>NW_025423496.1:0-138534 GCF_020740685.1 Jaculus jaculus
TGATTAAGCATCCTAGTTAGTCCTCAGCTGCTGGAGCATTTGAAAGATGTAGCTTTAGTACCTCTGTTTCTGGAGGCAGACATTGGAGTTGAGCAGTCTAGCCCTATTGTGTGTTCAGTTAGTTCATGCTTGCTCTTCTCTCTCTACTTCTAATGTGTGATGAAGTGAGCTGTCTTCCTCCACCATGATGAATTTTCCCCTGGAAAATTTAAAACTGAAATAAACTTTTTCCTTCAAAAACCTGCTTCCCCAAGAACAAGAGGGCAACCACCACACATGGCAAGCACTCTTACACACTGAGCCCTTTCTCCAGCTCCTCAAATCATCTATAATGACTTTTTAAGGTAGGATATCTCTCTAGTCTAAGCTGACCTAGATTTCACTATAGTTTCATGATAGCCTCAAACTCATAGTAATTCTCCTATGTCTGCCTCCCAACCACTGGAATTAATGGTGTGTACTACTGTGTCTGGAAAATGTTATTTAATTAGCTTACAAAGCAGCAGGTTTATGGCTTGTTATACAACTGTAGTTTTGGTTAGCTCTTCCCCATTACCTCTTCCAGTTACATAATTTTCATTGAGTAGATATACTAATTTTTCCCCTGCATCACTATTGGTGGACATATGGATTATTTTTTGATTTTTTTTAGTTCTTTTTTATGATGCAGTTTATAACACAGTCCATGCATTATTTTATAGCTCTACAAGCTTAAAGTTTTCCTTTTTAAAATGCTTTGTAGAAAACTCAGGGCTTCATGTATACGTGGTAGTTTGAATGGATGTCACAAAACACACTCAGTTTATTGAAGTTTGTAATTTAGATCTACAGCCACCTGTTTGGTGTCAGTTACATGGTGTCTTTGTACTGTGGTCTGTAAATAACATAACTTGAAATCAAGTATAAGGATACCTGCAGCATAATTATTTTTGCTCACTAATTTTTTTTTTTTTTTTTTTTTTTTTGGTTTTTCGAGGTAGGGCCTCACTCTGGTCCAGGCTGACCTGGAATTAACTCTGTAGTCTCAGGGTGGCCTTGAACTCATGGCGATCCTCCTACCTCTGCCTCCTGAGTGCTGGGATTAAAGGCGTGCGCCACCACACCCGGCTGTTTTTGCTCACTATTAATTTTAGCTACTTGTGGCTTTCTTTTTTGTATCTTCCTGTGATTTCTAGAATATTTTTTCTATTTCTGTGAAGAATATCATTGCAATTTTGATTTGGATTGTAATGAATATGTAATTTGCTTTTGGCAGATTGTATTTTCACTATAGTCATTCTAATCCATATGCATGGGAGGTCTTTCCGTATTGTGTCTTCAGTTTCTTACCTCAGTATTTTGAAGTTATTATTGTAGAACCCTTTGATTAAGATTAGTCAAAAGTGTTTGTTTGTTTCCTTCCTTCCTTCCTTCCTTCCTTCCTTCCTTCCTTCCTTCCTTCCTTCCTTCCTTCCTTCCTTCTACCTACCTACCTGCCTGCCTACCTACCTACCTACCTACCTACCTAATTATCTATCTATCTATCATCTATATATCTAGCTCTCATCATCTTTCAAAGGCAATTGTGAATATGATTATTTAACTGATTTCTTTTTAAAATATTTTATTTATTTATTTGCAAGGAGAGAGAGAATGGGCCTCTCACCACTATACAAGTACTCTAGATGCATGCTTCACTTTGTGCATCTGGCTTTATGTGGGTAGTAGGAATTGAACCCAGAGTTTTAGGCTTTACAGGCAAGTGTGTTCACTGCTGAGTCATCACTCCATCACTGACAGTTATCACCTTATTTGTTATGGGAATATAAGCATTTTTTGTTTCATATTATTTTCTTTTCTTTTGTGACAATGTCTCATTATAGCCCAGGCTGTTGAAGAAGTCACTCTGTAGCCCTGGATGGCCTCAACTCTAAGCAGTCGCCCTACCTTAGCCTCCAGAATGGTGGGATTAAACACCCATGCTACCATGATTTTGGATGTTAATTTTGTATCCTGCCACTTTTCTGAAAGTGCTTATCAGATCTAAGAGTTTTCTTGGGAGACACTAGTGTGTCTCAATTATAAAACAATATTATTTGCTAATTGTACTTTAACTTCTTCATTTCGTAAGTGCATCACTTTATTTTCTAATGTTCTCTTATTACTCTATCTTATTACCTTCAAGTACTACATTGAATAAAAGTGGGAAAAGTAGATACTGTTGTCTTGTTCCTAATTTTTTAGAAGTACTCCTGGTGTTTCCCAATTTAGCATAATGTTGGGTAAGATTACATACATATATATAACATTCATAGCCTTTATTATGTTTCAGGATGTTTCTCTTATTCTAGGTATCTTCAAGGCTTTTATCATGAAAAGATATTGGGTTTCTATCAGAAAATTTCTGCATCTACAGAGATGTTATTTCTGTCATTGAGTCTGTTTATGTAATGTATAACTAATTATTTTGCATATGTAGAACCATCTCTACATATCAAAAATTAAGCCAACTTGATCATATTGGGTGGTCTTTTGATGTGTATTTGAAGTTGGTTTGCAAGTAATTTAAGGAAGATTAGTGTAGATTTTACAACGTATCTTTATTTATTTGAGAGAGGTAAAGAGAGGGAGCAAGAGAGAGGAGAGGGAAAGAATGGGAGCTCCATGGCCTCTAGCCACTGTACACAAACTCCAGACACACACTTCAAAAGCATGCATGACCTTGTACATCTAGCTTATAGCATACTGAGGAATCAAACTTGGGTCTTTAGGCTTTGCAAGTGAATGCCCTAACTTTTAAGCCAACCCTCCAGTCCAAAATGCATCTTTATCTTTCTTTGGTATTCATAATTTTTGGTTTCATAAATGTTTGGTAGTGTTTCTTCCTTTCTTACTTTATGACACCATAATAGCTTGATAAGCATTCCTGTCTTTGAAAGTTTATTTTAAGAAATTAGCTGTTAAACTGGGCATGGTGGCACATGCCTTTAATCCCAGCACTTGGGAGGCAGAGGTAGGAGGATCACTGTGAGTTCTAGGCCACCCTGAGATGACATAGTGTATTCCAGGTCAGCCTGGGCTAGAGCGAGACCCTACCTCAAACAAACAAACAAACAAACAAACAAACAAAAGAAATTAGCAATTAGCTGTTAATCTGCAAAGAATGCCTTGGTGTTTCTCTCTTGTAGCTTTCAATATACATTCTGTTATATTTAATGTTTTAACTATAGTGCAGGTGCAGGATATTCTTCTCTGGTCCTATCTATGAGTTTTTGAAATATATCTTGTTCCTGGTTGGCATTTCTTTCCATATATTTGGGAACTTTTTGTCATGATTTTATTGAAAAGGTTTGGTGCCTTTAGTATAAATTTTTTGTTGGATTGTAATTCACAGATATGTTCTTTTTATAGTGTACCATACATCTCAAATGTTATTTATATTTTCTTAACATTTTGTCCTTTTCATTGTCTGAATGTTCCAGTTCTTCTTCTTTCTCTTTAAATTCTGATGTATTTTCCTCTCCTTATTCCATTTTATCATGGAGGCTTTATTTTCTATTCAGCTTTTTTATTGGACTTAATTAACTTTGTTTTTCTGTTATTTTGTTTTTTTTTTCTTCAGTATTTCTATTTCTTTATTGAATTATGTTTTCATTTATCCTATGTTGGATTTTCTATTTTATTCGTTTGTTTGTTTGCATTTTCTTAGAGTTCACTCAGTTTATTTGTGTCATCTTTGATGTTTTAAAGCCTACTTATAAACTGTGCCTGTGTGTCATCTACCCTCTTCTGAAAGCTTCAGGTCTTCCTGTTTATCTTGTATTAGACTTTGTTAATGTGAGAATGTGTATGTAGTGACTTCTAAATTTTAAATCACATACTAAAGTTATTGTAGCCTATTTTTCAAATGTTCAATATAGTTTGAATTATATTAGAATGCTTTGTTAACCATATGTATGTATAATTATCTATGCTTATTTACTTTTTGTTGTTTAAATTCTAGAACTATTTCCTTTTAAATTTTAGCTGATGATTAAGTAAAGTAAATAAATTTGATTTTATTGGTTTGGAAATATTTTTAAAGGATATGGATAGAGGAAACTATTTGGTCCAGTACCAAAACAGAAAAGTGATTTCTTTTTGTGTCAGTTGCCCTTTGACTTGACACACCTTCTTGCTCCCTGTTTTTGAGGTAAGGTCTCACTCTAGCCATGGCTGACGTGGATCACACTCTGTAGTCCAGGCTGGCCTAAAACCCAGAGCAATATTTTGACCTCTCCCACCCAAGTAATGAAATTAAAGGCATGTGGCATAAGACCCTGCTTTTGACCTGACTGGGTTGAGGAAATTGAAACAAATAGGGACAAATCTATAACATATAATATCAGTATGAATGAAAAAAAATAATTATAAGTCTAGGAGAAATTACTGGAAAATACAAATGGCTGTTATAGTGTTAAGTTTGCCATGTCTTGTTTCAAAATTTACATAGACTACTTTCATTGCTTCATGATGGCACTACTTGCAGAGTACTGACCTGGTGGAAGTATGCATGGCAGCCAGTGTTCCCTTGAGCAATGATTCTAGCTGCTCTTCTGTTGATAGAAGATACACTTCAGCATGCTAAGTAATGACATTCTTTTGGTGTAGAAGTTTATACAACATATTTAATTTTTTTTTCTTTATTGAGCCATGGTCTTATTTAGTGTAGCCTGGCCTGAAACTCCTTATGTAACTGAAGATGTTCATGAATCCCTGATCCGCCTCTACCACCAGAATGCTGAACTTATAGTTGTTTACCAACACACTCATTTTATGTGGTGCTTGGTATTAAACTCAGAGTTTTGTGCATGGTAAGCAGTCACTTTGCTCACAGAACCACATCCCAAGACCCTATACCATGCATTTCAAAAAATAATTTTATACTAGAAAATTTTTATAGCTTTAAGTTAGTGCTATTTGTTCAGAGTACAGTTCATAACTGTCATGTATAATATGAAAATCCTCAAAGAATTGTCCTTGTGTTCATGTGGGGCTAGGAAAACATTAGGCAAGTATCTAAAGCTAAAGTGGTGGTTCGAGCCAATACATCTTTAGTTTGCTTCTCCCAGTTGTCCACTAACAGGTATAGCTCCTGTTTTTAGCTCTGTGTGATAGGCAGAAGCTCCTTAGTTCTCACAAAGTGATTTGACAATAAAATCATAGACAGTAGATAAAGGCAGCTTAAGTGTGATGAGTGCATCATTTCAGTGCCTGGGCAGATGCTTCCTTCATATCAGAACCAGTGTTCAGCTTCTCACTTGCAGCAGAATGTATCCAAACACACATTCATTTGAGATGGTTTCTAACCTTATAAGATGACTCAACTGTCAGCTGATGAGCTTACTCACTTTTCACCACTTTCATAGCTTGTTTTGACTAAGTTCCATAACTTCATAATCTTTAAAATTATCAAACAAATTAGTCATTTTCATTTTTTGTTATATTTTTTAAAAGAAATTTATATCTTTTTTGTTGTGTTGATTAATTTTTAATTTAATTTTTATTTATTTGAGAGCCACAGACAGAGAAAGAGGGAGAAAGGGAGAGAGAGAGAGAGAGGGAGAGAGAGAGAGAGAGAGAGAGAGAGAGAGAGAGAGAGAGAGAGAGAGAGAGAGAGAGAGAGAGAATGGGCACATCAGGTCATTCAGCCACTGCAAACGTACTCCAGATGCATGTGCCACCTTGTGCTTCTGGATTACGTAGGTACTGGAGAATCGAGCCTCGAACTGGGTTCCTTAGTCTTCACAGACCAGCTGTTAACCACTCAGCCATCTTGCCAGCCCTGTTGTGTTAAGTATTAAATACATCCCAAGTGCTATACCTTATTTTTTGGAAAAATATTTATTTATTATTGCATGTGTGTGCATGTGTATGTGTCTGTGTATATATGTGTGTATGTGCATGCCTGCATGGCAAGTGAAAGACAGACACAGATGCCACTTTTTGTGTTCAGCTTTTTATAGGTGCTGAGAAATCTTAACTTTTTGCAACAAACATTGCAAGCAATCAGCTTTAACCACTTTATTTTTTTTTAATTTTTTATTAACATTTTCCATGATTATAAAATATATCCCATGGTAATTCCCTCCCTCCCCACCCCCACACTTTCCCATTTGAAATTCCATTCTCCATCATATTACCTCCCCATTACAATCATTGTAATTACATATATACAATATCAACCTATTAAGTATCCTCCTCTCTTCCTTTCTCTACCCTTTATGTCTCCTTTTTAACTTACTGGCCTCTGCTACTAAGTATTTTCATTCTCATGCAGAAGCCCAGTCATCTGTAGCTAGGCTCCACATATGAGAGAGAACATGTGGCGCTTGGCTTTCTGGGTCTTAACCACTTTATTTTTTAATTAATGTTTTTATTAATTAGTTTTGTACTCAGTAAATACAGTCAAGTTGGTACCATTGTTAGAATCATCCAAGTCCTACCCTCTCCCTCCGGCCCCTCCTTGTTGAGGTATATGGGTCATGCATTGTGGAGTTAGCCCACAGTATGGGCAGGAGAAGTGTTTGTGCATATCATGACCCAACATGTGGCTCTGATTCTTTCCACAACCTCTTCTGCAAAATTTCCCTGAGCCATGTTAGGTTAATTTTTTTGGTCTGCTTCAGTGATGAAGAGTTGGGAGCCTCTGTGTCTCTGTAGGAGTTCATTGTTCTCTTTGTGGGTCTCCTTCACCCTTGTGCTGGTACCTGGTTCACCAAGAAAACAGCACCCTTGCTTGTTTCACAAATTATTCTTAGTTTCAACTGGGGCCCTTCTTGAGGTATGATGGGATGGTTCTCTCATTAGGATCTGTATCTCTCTGAAAAAGAGAAGCAGATTATCCAATGGAGAGTAAAGTTAGCACCAGATAAAAAGGATAACTCTTATTCTTTATAGAGAATTTAATAGGTGTAGGCCCTCTTGTAGCCCACGATTGGTGGTAGCTTGATAATGGAGAGCAGGCTTATGTTTGGATATGGTTCTGACTTGTTTGCCAGCTCCAGCTATGGGTCCTGTTCCACTGAACAAACCAGTTAGCCAAATCAAGAGCAGTTGGTTTCCCACCATGGCTGTGTGCCACTCTTGCTCTTTTTTTTTAATTTTTTTTTGTCCATTATTTATTTATTTATTATTTGAGAGTGACAGACACAGAGAGAAAGACAGATAGAGGGGGAGAGAGAGAGAATGGGCACGCCAGGGCTTCCAGCCTCTGAAAACGAACTCCAGACCCATGCGCCCCCTTGTGCATCTGGCTAACGTGGGACCTGGGGAACCGAGCCTCGAACCGGGGTCCTTAGGCTTCACAGGCAAGCGCTTAACCGCTAAGCCATCTCTCCAGCCCCACTCTTGCTCTTGTGTGAGCATCATGACAGGTGTTTTTGCTGCTAAGTAGGTTAGACCATGAGTTGCTTGGACAGATATTGGTCATTTTTCCCCAGTCACCCATGTAGTACCTTCTGACACTAGACACGCTGACTGGGGACTGACTCTCTTCCAGCTTCCAGCCATGCCATTCCATTTTATGTGTCAACTACATATGATATCTTTAGCAGTAGGGTATTACCACAAACTTTTGGTGGGTCATCAAGTACTCTGACAGAAATCTCTCTTACTTTTAGGAATCGTTATAGGTCTCTCTGATCAAAAGTTCATTGTAGATGATAGCCACATGCTGGTACAGGGAGTTACAGATCAGTGCCCCGTAAGAGAAGGAAGAAAAAGATAACTAATATGAGAGAAAGAGAGAGAGTGGGAGGGAGAGAGAGAGAGAGAGAGGCTGTAGAAGATTAAGGTCAGTGTTCATTGTATCCTCTCCAGTGCCTTGTGGCTCAGGTGTTCCCTCTAAGGGCCTGGTGAAGGTCTTCCTTTTATGATGTAGAATTTTGTGGTACCATTGCCATTTGGGTCTAGATTTGTGTTTCCCACTACCTCCCTTGCTGTCCCCTCCCTCCCCACCAACCATATTGTCTAGTCCTCCACCTGCCTGCTGGGTATATTGGCATCTTGAGTAGATTCAGGTTAGGTGCTGTAGATGAGTGAGACTCTGCAGTAGTTAACATTCTGTGATTGGGTAGGTTCACTGAGAATGATCCGTTCCTGGTTCAACCATTTTTTCTGCAAATTTTGTTATATCATTTTTTCTTCCTGCTGTGTAGAATTCCATTGTGTAGATATACCACATCTTAGTTACCCATTCTTATAGTGATGGGCATCTGGGTTGATTCCAGCTCTTACCTATTACGAATTGAGCTGCAATAAACATGGTTGAGCAAATCTGTCTGGACTGATATTTAAAGGTTTTAGGGTGCATGCCCAGTAAGGGAATGACAGGGTCTGTTGTTAACTCTATAGTCAGCTTTTCTAGGAATCTCCATATTGCTTTCCACAGTGGTTGTACCATCTTACATTTCCATCGACAGTGGATAAGGGTTCCTATTTTTCCACATCCTCACCAGCATTTATTTTCATTTGAGTTTTTGATGTTTGCTATCCTTACTGGGGTAAGATGGAATCTCATAGTTGTTTTAATTTGCATTTCCCTGATGATTAAGGATGCTGAACATTTTCTTAAGTGTGTGTTTGCCATTTGTATTGCTTCCCCTGTGAACTGCCTGTCCAGCTCTTTGCCCATTTTGTGAGTGTGTTGTTTGACTTTTTATTGTTTAGGTTTTGGAATTCTTTGTAGAGTCTAGAGATTAGGCCTCTGTCAGTTGGATATTCAGCAAATATTTTCTCCCATTCTGTGGGTAACCTATTGGCTTTCTTTATTGTATGCTTGTCTGTGAAGAAAATCTTCAGCTTCATGTGATCCCATTGGTTGAGAGACTGTTTATGATCATGTGCTACTGGAATTTTGTTCAGGAAGTTTTTTTCCATTCCTATATAATGGAAAGTTCCTCCTATATTTTCTTCCAGTTGTAGCCAAGTTTGTGGTCTTATATTGAGGTCTTTGATCCATTTGGATTTGAGTGTTGTGCATGTTGAGATGTATGGATCAAGTTTCAATTTTCTGCATATAGGTATACAGTTTGTTAGGCACCATTGGATGAAGGTGCTCTCTTTTTCTCCAACCTATATTGTTAGGGCCTTTGTCAAATATGTAGTAGCTGTAGTTGCTTGACCCAAAGTCCAGGTCCTCAATTCTACTCCATTAGTCTGTACTTCTGTTTTTATGCCAGTACCATTCTTGTTTTATTACTATTTCTTTGTAATATAGCTTTAGATCAGGTATGGTGATGCCTCCAGAAGTATTTCTTTTGCTGAGGATATTCTTGGATATCTGAGGTCTTCTGCCTTTCCATATGAAATCTGAGATTTTTTTTTATCTCTGTGAAGAACACTGTTGGGGTTTTAATTGCAATTGCATTAACTCTGTATATTGTCTTTGGTAGGATTTCCATCTTCACAATGTTAATTCTGCCTATTCAGGAGCATGGGAGGTCTTTCCATTTTCTCAAGACCTCCTCAATTTTCTTTTTTGATTGTATTTATGTTTTTGTTGTATATTTCTTTCACTTCCTTGGTTAACATTTTTCCAAGGTATTTTTATTGTTATTGCTATTGAAGATGGTATCCTGTCCCTTATTTCTTTCTTTGTATCTTTGTCATTTGCATATAGGAAGGCTACTTATTTTTGTGCATTGATTTTGTATCATGTTCCTTTGCTACAGGAGTTAATCACCTTCAAGAGCTTTGGATGGAGTCACTCCAATGTTTTGATCATGAAGTGATGTTGTATTTTGTCAAAGGCTTTTTCTGAATCTATCATGTGGTTTTTGTGTTTAACCTTGACAGATTTCCATATGTTGAACCACCCCAGTGTTCCTGGGATGAATCCCACTTGGTCAAGGTGGATAATGCTTTTGATGTGCTATTGGATTCAGTTTGTGAGGATTTGTTCATAGTCTTTGCATCTAAGTTCTTCATGGAAATAGTTCTGTAAATTTTTTTCTTGTGGCAATTCTGCCTGGTTTTGGAATTAGGGTGATACTAGCTTCATAGAAGGAGTTGGGGTGCTTTCCCTGTTCTCCAATTGTGTGGCACAGTTTGAGAAAGATAGACTTGAGTTCTTCCATAAAGGATTGATAGTATTCAGTTGAGAAGCTATCTGATCCTGGACTCTTCTTTTTGGGGAGGGTTTTTTATTACCTTTCAGTCTCAATGAATGTGATAGGTTTGTTTAGGAGATTTATCTGCTCTGAGTTTAGCTTTGATAGATGGCATGTGTCCAGGAATTTATCCATTTCCTTCACATTATCCAGATTTGTGGACTAGAAGTTTTTGAAATAAGTCCTGATGATTCTCCCAATTTCTCTTATGTCCATTGTGATCTCTCCTTTTTCATTTTGAATTTTGTTAATTTGAAGCGTCTCTCTCTCTCTCTCTCTCTCTCTCTTTTATTATTTTTTTTCTTGATCAAATTGGCCAGGGGTTTGTCAATCTAGTTTATTTTTTCAAAGAACCAGCTCTGTGTTTTGTCAATTTTCTTAATTGTATTACTAGTTTCCAATTTTTAATTTCTGCTCTGATGTTATTTATTTCTTTCCTTCTGGAGCTTTTTGGGTTGTATTTTTCATGCTTTTCCAGTGCCTTTAGGTGGATGACTAGGTTATTGATTTGGAATCACTCTGTCTTTGTTATGAAGGCATTGAGTGCTATTTTTTTCCCAAGGACCACCTTATTTGTTTCCCATAAGATTTGGTATGATGTATTCTCATTGTCATTCAATGCTAGAAATTTTGCAATTTCATTTTTTATTTCATCCACTATCCATTTATTGTTTAAAAGTGTGCAGTTTAGTTTCCAGGCTCTGGTGGATTCTTAGTGGGTCTTTTGTTGTTAATTTCTAGCAATATAGCATTGTGATCTGATATCTTGCAGGGAATTATGTCAAGCTTCCTAAATATGTAGAGGCAGGCTTGTGACCCAGTATATGGTCTATGGTCTATTTTAGAGAATCTTCCATGGGCTGCTGAGAAGAATGTGTAGTCTGTGGATTTGGGAGGGAATGTTCTGTAGATGTATGTTAGGTCTAAGTGATCTATGGTTTTGTTGAGCTCTCTTACTTCCCTGTTGAGTTTCTGTTTGGATGATCTGTCTATTGCTGATAATGGTGTATTGAAGTCCTCAACTATGATGGTGTTGGTGCTTATTTCTGTTTTATTCTCAAGTAGGTTTTACTTTATGAACTGTGGTGCCCCTGGGTTTGGTGCATACAGGTTTGTGATTGTAATATCCTCTTGGTTGATCATTCCCTTGATAAGTAGGAAGTGTCCTTCTTTGTCTATTTTTATTATTTTTGGTTTGAAGTCTATATTATCTGATATTAATATAGTTACACCTGCTTGTTTCTTATTCCCGTTTGCTTGGAATATTGTTTTCCACCCTTTCACCCTGAGGAGGTGTCTGTCTTTAATGGTGAGATGGGTTTCTTGAAGAGAACAGATTGAACGGTCTAATTTTCTGATCCATCCTGTTAGCTTGTGTCTGTTGATGGGTGAATTAAGGCCATTAATAATTAGGGTGATGACTATGATGTTTGATATGATCCCTGCCATATTGTGATGGTAAATGTGGCTTGGTGTTTTCATGGACTTTGATGTTTTTTGTGCCTTCTCTTGGTTTGGTTATTGTGATCTGTTTCTTATAGACATTTGAGGTTGATTATTTGATTCTTCTGTATGGAAAATTTCCTGAAATACTCTCTGTAGGTTTGGTTTTGTGTTCATTTAAATTGTAAATCTGAGTTTTGTCATGGAAAGTTTTTCTTTCACCATCTACTATGAGGGATACTTTTGGGCTTCCGCTTAAGATGGTGGCTTAGGTACCACACCAAGCAGCCTAGGGGGAAAAAGACTGAAAAAACTCAGCAAAATGCACACTTTTACTAAAAAGTGAGGTGTATAGGATTTTGAAACGGCAGTGGAGAAGTAGAAGAGATCCAGAGCATCCAGAGCCCGCACAGGTTGGCAAAAGCGGCCCCACCAGGTCCGCCGACCACAGTGGCGGCAGCGCACTGGAATGCCACCAGGCTCGGCTCCAGCCACAGGAAAAGCCAGATGAGGGGAGCTTCCACTCACATCGGCGCTCTCCGCAACTCAAGAAACGTGAAGGGAGAGAAACAGTGAACAATGGAGGAGCAGATCACAAGGTAGAAGGAAACGTGGAACAGTGAGAGAACTAGAGCAGCTGCAGCCCCCTCCCCTCCCCCAGTGACTGTGCCCAGCTCCAGCGAACAGAGCAGCGGTCCCTGGACCCAGCCACGCCAACTTGAGCAAACAGCGAGACCCAAGCAGGAGCAGAGTCTAGCAGCAAAATCAGCGGCTCTGGCACCAGTAACAGCAGCCCCAGCAGCAGCAGATCCAGTAGTGGCAGCAGTGGCAGACCCAGCAGCAGCAGCTTCAGAGGCAGAAGTCACTTATCCAGCAGCAGCAGCGGTGGACCCAGCAGAGGAAAAGCCAGTGCCCAGCTCCAGAAATCAGAACGGCAGCCCGACCCAGCCAGCAACTTGTCTGAGACCAAAATCATCCAAAAAGGTAACTGGGATTGATTGCACCAGGGAAGGGTCTCACTTGGTTACAAGCTGACTTGGATCCCTCAACAGACCAGAAATATTAACCTCTTTGTTGATAGAGGATCTGTTTGTTATAATAACTACTCTTGCATAAATATTCAGTGCTGTTTTTGATTGAATGTGTACAGTGTTTAGTTAAATTTTAGAATCTACCTGAATTTTATTCCACTCAGCCTACTTGAATACTCCCATAGCAGGGAAACTCAAACCCTAGGAACACCTTTGTAGATACTCTGAGAGCCTTAAGAGCCACACCTAACACCTTAAGCTCCTATCCTGAAGATATATAACATCAAATCAATTCGTACAGCTAAGAATACCTAGCTAGCTAGAAAATCAAAGCATTATCTTAATCCAAGATGCAAAAATATATACATTATAACACAAGAAACACTAAAACGCAAGACAGTATAAATCCAACTAACAGTATTAATGCATCAGAAATGACCTCCAGTGAGAACGAGTTAGAGGAAATGCCTGAGAAAGATTTCAAAAGAATGATTGTAAATATGTTTAAAGAAGTCAGGGAAAAAATCAAAGGAATCAAAGAGGAACTCAAAAAGGAAATGAAAGGAATCAAAGAAGATGCAGGACACCAATTTCATGAAATAAAGAAGGCAATACAAGACATAAATAAGGAAATAGAAATAATAAAGAAAACCCAGTCAGAATTACTAGCAATAAAGAACACAGTTAATGAAATAAAAAACTCTGTAGAAAATCTCACCAATAGAATGGACAAAGGTGAGGACAGAATATCTAAGCTAGAAGACCAGGTGGCAGATCTAATACAGTCCAACAAAGAGAAAGACAAACTTATAGAAAAGTATCAGTGGGAATTTCAAGATATTCGAGACAATATGAAAAGATCAAATATAAGAATTCAGGGAATAGAAGGAGAAGAATTCTACTCCAAAGGCATAGTAGGCGTCTTCAGCAAAATCACAGAAGAAAACTTCCCCCAAATTGGGAAAGAGGTGCCAATGCAGATGCAGGAAGCCTTTAGAACCCCAGCCAGACAAAACCTGGAAAGAACCTCTCCTCACCATATTATAATCAAACTACCAAACACACAAACCAAGGGATACTTTTGATGTATAAAGTAGTTTGGGTTGGAGGCCATAGTTTCTTAGACTTTGCAGTGTTTCATTCCAGGACCTTCTGGCTTTCAGCATTTCAACTGAGAAGTCTGAAGTCATTCTGATGGGGTTACCATTAAAAGTGTGCTAAGGAGGTGCATGCATCTAGAGTTTGTTTGCAGTGGCTAGAGGCTCTGGTGCACCCATTCTCTCTCCACCTCCTCTCTCTCTCTCTTTCTCTCTGCTTGCAAATAAATTAAATAAATATTTTTTTTTTGTATGTTTTTTTTTTGTTTTTTTTCTCTTTTGTCTTTTTTTTGTTTTTTTTTTTTTAAATAAATATTTTTTTAAAAAAAGTGTTGTGCTGTTTTTCCATAGCTGCTTTTAGGATTTTTTCTTTGGTGTCAATGTTTAATCTTAATGACAATATATTTGGAGAGTTTCTCCATTGGTCCAATCTGTTTGGAGTTCTGTTACCTTCTTATACCTTGATGGGCCTTTCTTTTGAGAGAGTAACAAAGTTTTCTTTGATTATTTTGTTAAATAATTTCTCCATGTCTTTGGTCTGAATTTCTTCTCCTTCTGGTATTCCAGTGATCTGGATATTAGGACGTTTAAGGGTATCCCACAATTTTCTGATGTTTTATTCACAGAAATTTTCGAACTTATTGAAACTTTTGAACTCTCGAACTGTTTCTTCCATCTTGTCTTCCAGAATAGAATTTCTATCCTCCACATGGCTGACTCTATTCTGGAGAGCTCCTAGAGAGTTTTTGACTTGTTCAATTAGTTTTGCATTTTTACTCATTTTCTATGTATAGTTTCCATCCCTCTGTCATGCTCCCATTTCACATAATTTTCTGATTTTCTTGATGCTTCTTGGAATTTGCATTTCTTTGTGTCTTTATTTGGCATTGCCAGCTGATTTTTTTCGGTCCTGTTTTTTTTTTTTTTTTTTTTTTTTTTTTTTTTTTGTCGCACTCTTCTTCATATCTCTTAACTGTCCTTGAACTCCTTCCATTTTCTTTTTCTGTTTTTTTAATTTATTTATTTGAGAGTGACAGACACAGAGAGAAAGACAGATAGATGGAAAGAGAGAGAATGGGCGCGCCAGGGCTTCCAGCCTCTGAAAACGAACTCCAGACGCATGCGCCCCCTTGTGCATCTGGCTAACATGGGACCTGGGGAACCGAGCCTCGAACCGGGGTCCTTAGGCTTCACAGGTAAGCGCTTAACCGCTAAGCCATCTCTCCAGCCCTCCTTCCATTTTCTTATCTGTTAGGTCTAGTCTAGTGATGGTAGCATCCACACGATTATTGGTCCTTTGTTGCTTTTCTGCAAGTTCTACAAGCAGCTTGGCCAGGGTTGCATTGCTCATAGCTTCATTTTGGTGTTCTGATCCTAATGTCTCTTCTATGTTTTGATTAGAGATGTTCATTGTAGCACTGAGCGTCCAACTAGATTTACTTGCATTTGGTTTTTCATGTCATTTCTTTTGCATTGTGGTCTACCCATCACAGTGTATGGGCAGGGAGAGTATGACTGAGGTGTTGATGGGCAGAGGAAGTGGTGCCTCTTGGGGGAGGTAGATTGGGCTAGCCGGCAGGCAAACAGATGGGCTGAGTTGTCCTGACATAATATGTGGGTAGGTGGATCAGCCTGAGCATAAGTACAGTGGGAAGATGAAGCAGCCTGAGGCCAGATGCCAAAGCACTCTGAGCCCTCACTTGGTGGAATGCCAAAGCAGCCAGAGCTTCTGCATTTCAGGGTGCCAAAGTTGCCTGAACTCTCACCAGGTAATCCACCAAAGCTGCCTGAGCTTGCACTCGGTGGGACGCAGAAGCACCAAGCACTGAAGCAGCCTAGACTCTCATGGCTGGACCCTGGGACACAGAAGAAGTCTGAGCTTGCATGCAACAGGACACTGGCAGGCAGCCTCCATAGCAGACAGGCAGGGGATTGTGCCTAAGCTGGCACATGTGGACAGGCAGAGTGAGCTGGAGCTCACATGGGCATGTGGAATGGGCCTGAGCTTGTGCGTGGATTGGTGGTGGCTGGAGCTGTAAGTGAGTAAATGAGCAGAGCAGGCTAAGTTTGCACAAATGGGGATCGGCAGCATGCATGTGATGGGCACATGGACTGATAGAGCCTGAGCTCCAGCAGGCCAGTGTGTGGAGCCTCCCCAAGATCACACGTGGGCAGGGTTAGGAGAGCAATTGCCCCTGTGCAGTGAGGTGAATGGAACTATGTTGGCCTGGGTCCCCTTTCCTACAGTAAGTGCAGGGGTATCCTGAAGCTGGGACTATGGGTACAGTGGATGCTTGGGGGGTTTGGGGGGGCTGGTGGCCTACCTGCAAGCAAGGCAATCAGCAATTCCTTTTCATTTCCCCTCTGTGCCCTCCCGTTGGCAATCTACTAGAGATTGCTTTCGCCTAAAAGACCCAGTGAACCCTTAATGCCTTGCCTTTCTTTCCTGGGGATGTGTGGCACAGTTGGATGGTCACCCTCTTTACTATTAGCTTTAACCACCTTAAATTCAGCTACTTCTATCATATTCTTGATTAAAACCTTTTCTCATACACCATTTGCATATATGCTTTATTTAAATCATTATTTCAATATTCCAATGCAATACTATTAAATGCCATGTTATAGCTCTATTCTTTAAGAAATTGTGTACTATGGCTCTTCCAGTTTAAATGATAGCATTTACAAAGAATTGTAGTATGACTTTATAACATTTTTAGACATTTACCATTGTTTTTGAATTTTCTTAAAGGTATATACTTGAGTATAGTTTCCCTCTTCTGTTTCCCATAATTCTGTTTCTCATCCATTGTTTTTCCTCTTCTAATTCCTCTAGCTCTCCTAAAAAGGCTCACTTCTACTTTGTATAAGTATATGCATATATAATTTAATATGATTATATAAAATATAGGAACCACAAATGAGAGAAATCATTTTCTGCAGCTGGGTTTTGTTTAATATAATTGTCACCAGTGTGTTCTTGCTTTTTTGTTGTTATTTCATGTGTGTGTATGTCTGCAGTGTGTGTGTGTGTGCGTGTGTGTGTGTATGCCTATACGTAGATGCAAGTGTCTTGTTATGTTTGCATGGATGCCAAAGGTGGAGCTCTTTCTCAGTCACTCTTCTGTACTGTTTCCTTGTTCTAAATACAGATTTGACATATAAGATATTATAAAGAAAACAGGCTGTAAGGCTGTGGAGATGGTTCAGTGGTTCAGAGTATTTGCTGTAAAACCATAAGGACTTCTGTCCAATCACCAGGCCCCACATAAATGTCAGGCATGGCCCTGTAAACCTAGAACTGAGAGGAGCATTAACAGAAGGATCACTGAGCCTTGCTCATCAGCCCTAGCTAGAACCCAGCAAGCTCCAGGTTTAGCGAGAGACCATGTTTCAAGGAACAAACACAAAGTGAAGTATTTATTTTAAAGTTTCTCAGTAAGTTTTTCTATTATCTAAAATCATAGAATCTCAAAAAAGGATGATTATAAATAAGTTAGGGATGAGACTAACCTTTACTTTTTCCTTTTTATCCTTTTATTATTATGAGGTTTAAAGAACAAATTATCAGGCAACAAGAGAAATAACATCTTCAAATGACATGCTTGCCCCTGTGTGTGCTTCCCTATCCTCAGAATATTTGTAGTATGCTTTCCCATGATGTAAATAAAAATATTTTTAACTTAATATTACAAGATGAAATTTCCCTGTCTCCTCACCGTACATCACATCACAGTGGTTCTAGTGAGAGACCAAGATGAGTCAACTCACACTAGATTACATCACAGTGATATTTTTGAGGATCCAGGCTGTGTTTCCTCACACTGGGTAGTTTCACAGTGGTTCTTCAGAGGACCCAGGCTGTGTCACCACACAGTGGATGGCATCAAAGTTGTACTAGAGAGAGGCCAGGCACTGTCCCCTCAGTGCATTGCTTTATAGTGGTACTAATGAGAGCTCAGTCAGTGTCTCCTCATAGTGATGTTATGACAGTGTCTAGTGACGATTCAAGGTATGTCTACTCAAAGCACATGACATTTCAGTGGCTTTATTGAGAGCCCAGGCCATGCATCCTCACAGTGGGTAGCATTACAGTGGTTCTAGTAAGAGACCATTCTATGCCTACTCACAGTGGATGGGATCATATTGTTATTAGTGAGGACCCAGGCTATGTCTCCTCACTGTGGATAGTGACATCAGAGTGGTTGTAATGAGAACCCAGGACCAACCCTTTCTGTTTACAGTGCATGGCATCACAGCAGTTACATTGAGAACCCAGGCCATGACTCCTCACAGTGAATGGCATCACAGTGGTTCTAGTGAAAGACCATTCTATGCTTATTCATAGTGGATGGGATCATATTGTTATTAGTGAGGATTCAGGCTATGTCTCCTCACAGTGGATAGTGACATCACAGTGGTTGTAATGAGAACCCAGGACCAACCCTCTCTCTTTATAGTGCATGGCATCACAGCAGTTCCATTGAGAACCCAGGCCATGTTCCTACCAGTGAATGGCATTACTGTGGTTCTAGTGAGAGCCTGGGCCATGTCTCCTCACAGTGGATGACATCACAGAGTGACTCCTCACAGTGAATGGCATCACAGTGTTTCTAGTGAGAGTCCAGGGTGTGTCTCCTCACAGTGATTGGCATCACAGTGGTTCTAGTGACAGGCCTGGCCCTGTCTCCTCACAAGGCATGGCTTCAGAGTAGTTCTAGTGACAGGACTGGCCCTGTTTCCTTACAGTACATGGCATCACAGTGCTTGTAGTGAGAGCCCAGGGATGTCTCTTCACAGTGGTTCTAGAAAAAAGTCTGGCCCTGTCTCCTCATAGAGCATGACATCACATTGGCTCTTTTGAGAGCCCATGCTTAGTCTCCTCACAGTGCGTGACATCACAGTACTTCTAGTTAGAGGCAGAGCCCTGTCCCTTCACAGTGCATTTCTTCACAGTGGTATTAGTTGGAGCCCAGTCAGTGTCTCCTCACAGTGATGGCATGATAGTGGCTCTAATGAGGACACAGGTGATGTCTCCTCATAGTGCATGACATCACAATGGCATTATTGAGAGGTCAGGTCTTGTGTCCTCACAGTAGATGGCATCACAGTGGTTCTAGTGAAAAACCTGCTGCTGTCTCCTCACAGTGCATAGCACCACAGAATTTTCTACTGAGAGGCCAGTTCATGACTCCTCACAGTGAATGGCATCACTGTGGTTGCAGTGTCAGGCCCGGCCCTGTCTCCTCCAGTGCATGGCATCACAGTGTTTCTAGTGAGAGCCCAGGCTGTATATCCTCACAGTGGACAGTTTCATAGTTGCCCAGGGAGGACCACGACTGTGTCTCCTCACACTGCATGGCATCACTTTGGTTCTAGGGAGAGTTGAGGCCATGTCTCCTCACAGTGAATGGCATCACAGTGGTTGTAGTGACAGCCTGACACCGTCACTTCACAGTGCATGGTATCACAGTGGTTGTAATGAGAGCGCAGACCATGTCTCCTCACAATGGATGGCATCACAGTGGTTATTGTGACAGGACCTACCCTATCTCCTCACAGTGTATGGCATCACTGTATTTTTTTTGAAAGCCCAGGCCATTTCTCCTCACAGTAGATGGCATCACAGTGGCTCTAGTGAGGTCCCAGGCCATGTCTCCTCATAGTGAATGGCATCACAATTGTTCTAGTGAAAGATCCTGCCCTTTTTCCTCACAGTGCCTGGCATCACCATGTTTCCAATGAGAGTCAAGGACATGTCTCATCACAGTGAATGGCATCACAGTGGTTCCAGCGACAGGCCCAGCCCTGTCTCATCACAGTACATGGCATCACAGTGTTTCTAGTGAGGGCCAGGTGTGTTTCCTCACAGTGCATGGCATCACATTGGTTCTTTTGGGAGCCCAAGCCTTGTCTCCTCACAGTGCATGGCATCACAGTGGTTCTGTGAGAGCCCAAGCCGTGTCTCTTCACAGTGGATGCCATCACAGTTTCTCCAGTATAAACACAGACAGTGTGTCTTCACAGTGGATGACACACAGTGGTTATATTGAGAGCTCAGATTGTGTCTCCTAAAAGTATACAGCATCACAGTGGTTCTACTGTGAGCCTAGGCCATGTCTCCTCACATTTGGGTGACATCACAGTGGTTGCATTGGGTGTCCGGGCTGTATCTCCTCAATGTCGATTGCATCACAGTGGCTGTAGTGTGAGCCCAGGCCGTGTCTCTGCACAGTGGATGGCATCACAGTGGTTCTAGTTGGAACCGAGACCATGTCTCTTCATTGCAGATGCTATCACATTGGTTACAGTGAGAGGCCCAGACCTAACTCCTCAGAGTGCATGGCATCACAATGGCTGTACTAAGAATCCAGGCCATGTCTCATCTTAGTGGATGGTATCACAGTGGTTCTAGTGACAGGCCCAGCCCTGTCTCCTCACAGTGCATGGCATCACTGTGTTTTCAGCGAGAGCACAGGGCGTGTCTCCTCACAGTGAATGGCATCACAGTGGTTCCAGAGACAGGTCTGCCCCTGTCTCCTCACAGTGCATGGCATCACATTGGTCATTTTGAGAGCCCAAGCACTGTCTCCTCACAGTGCATGGCATCACATTGGTCCTTTTGAGCCCAAGCACTGTCTCCACAAAGTGCATGGCATCACAGTGGTTCTAGTGACAGTCCTGGCCCTGTCTCCTAATAGTACATGGCATCATAGTGTTTATAGTGAGAGCAAAGGCATGTCTCCTCACAGTGAATGTGATCACAGTGGTTTTATTTTTTTTTAATTTTTTTTTATTTTTATTTATTCATTTGAGAGCAACAGACAGAAGGAGGTAGAAAGAGAGAGAGAGAGAGAGAGAGAGAGATGCATGCGCCCCCTTGTGCATCTGGCTTACATGGGTCCTCGAACCGGGGTCCTTAGGTTTCACAGGCAAGTGGTTAACCACTAAGCCATCTCTCCAGCTCACAGTAGTTCTATTGGTAGGCATGGTCCTATCTCCTCACATTGCATGGCATTATATGGGTTATTTTGAGAGCCCAGGCTGGGTCTCCTCACAGGGAATGGCATCCCAGTGGTTGTGGTGACCAGCCTGGCTCTGTGTCCTCACAGTGGAAGGCATCACAGTGGCTCTAGTGAGATCTGAGGCCATGTCTCTTCACAGTGAATGGTATCATAGTAGCTCGAGTGATAGGGCTATTCATGTCTCCTCACGGTGCATGGCGTCACAGGGGTTCTAGTGAGACTCAGTCTGTGTCTTCTCACTGTGAATGGCATCATGTTGTTTGTTGTGACAGGCCCACCTTGTCTCCTCACAGTGCATGGGATCTAGTGGTTCCATTTAGAGTTCAGGCTGTGTCTCCTCACAGTGGATGCCATCACAGTGGCTCCAGTGCAAACACAAGCCATGTGTCTTCACAGTAGATGGCATCACAGTGGTTATATTGAGAGCCCAGGTTGTGTCTCCTAAAAGTGGATTGCATCACAGTGGTTCTACTGTGAGCCTAGGCCATGTCTCCTCACAGTGGATGACATCATAGTGGTTGCAGTGAGAGCCCAGGCTGTATCTCCTCAAAGTGGATCACATTACAGTGGTTTTAATGAGAGCCCAGGACTTGTCTCCTCACAGTGAATGGCATCACAGTAGTTCTAGTGAGAGACCATTCTATGTCTACCCACAGGGGATGGGAGCATATTATTATTAGTGAGGACCAAGGCTGTGTCTCCTCACAGTGGATAGTTTCACAGTGGTTCAAGGGAGGACCCAGGATGTGTCTCCTGACAGTGAATGGCATCACAGTGGTTCTACTAAGAGCTTAGGCGGTGTCTCCTCACAGTGGATGACATCACAGTGGTTGCATTGAGATCCCAGGCTTAGGCGGTGTCTCCTGAAAGTGGATGGCATCACATTGGTTCTAGTTAGAGGCTGAACCCTGTCTCCTCACAGTGAATGATATCACAGTGGTTTCAGTGAAAGCCTGGACTGTATCTCTTCAAGGTGGATGGCATCACAGTTGTTCTAGTGAGAGAGTAGGACGTGTCCCCTCTCAGTGTGTGGGATCTCACTGGTTCGAGTGAGAGCCAAGTTGGTGACTTCTCCCAGTGAATGGTATTACAGTTGATCTAGTGAGGACCCAGGCCATGTCTCCTTACAGTTTATAGCATCACAGTGGCTCGACTGAGAGCTGAGGTTTTGTCACACTGGATGGCATCACAATGTATTTAGTGACAGGCCTGGCCCTGTCACTTCACAGTGCATGGCATCACAGTGTTTCTAGTGAGAGCCCAGGCCATGTCTCCTCACAGTGCATTGCATCACAGTGCTACTAAAGTAGACTAAGTACGTGTTTCCTCACAATGGATGACATCACAGTGCTTCTAAAGAGGACCAAGGACATGTCTCCTCACAGTGAATGGTATCCCAGTGGTTTCAGTGATAGCCTGGGGTATATCTCCTCAAAGTGGATGGCATCACAGTGGTTCTAATGAGAACCCAAACCTGATCTCCTCAGGGTGAGT
This sequence comes from Jaculus jaculus, assembly GCF_020740685.1. Taxonomy (NCBI): domain Eukaryota; kingdom Metazoa; phylum Chordata; class Mammalia; order Rodentia; family Dipodidae; genus Jaculus; species Jaculus jaculus. Next base: position 22,221 of record NW_025423496.1, read on the forward strand.
GGCATCACAGTTGTTTTTTGTGAGAGATTAGGGCATGTCTCCTCACAGTGGATGACATCATAGTGTTTCTAGTGAGAAAACAGTCCCTCTCTCCTCATAGTGCATTGGGTCACAGTGGTATTAGTGAGGACCCAGTCAGTGTCTCCTCAGAGTGAGTGGCATCACAATGGATCTAGTGACAACCCAGGCAATGTTTCCTTGGAATGCATGACATCACAATGGCACTACTGAGAGTCCAGGTCATGTCTCCTCCCAGTGGATACCATCACAATGGTTCTAGTGACAGGCCCACCCCTGTCTCTTCACAGTGCATGTCATCACAATGGTTCTTGTGAGAGCCCAGGCCATTTCTCCTCACAGTGAATGGCATCACGGTGGTTCTACTGACAGGACTGGCCCTGTCTCCACATAGTGCATGGCATCACAGTGGTTTTGTGAGACCCCAGTCAGTGTCTCCTTACAGTGGATGGCATCACCATGGCTCTACTAGGATCCCAGGCCATGTCTCATTGTAGCAGATGCTGTCACATTGGCAATAGTGAGAGTCATGGCCTTGTTTCCTCAGAGTACATGGCAAGACAGTGGGTCTAGTGAATGCCCAGGCCATGTATCCTCAAAATAGATGGCATCACAGTAGTTCTAGTAATGCCTGTCCCTGTATCTTCACAGGGCATGGCATCAGAGTGGCCCAGTCAGTGTCTCCTCTCAGTGAATGGCATGACAGTGGTTCTAGTGAGGTCCCAGGAAATGTTTTCTCAGAATGCATGACATCACAATGGCTCTATTAAGAGTCCAGGCCATGTTTCCTCACAGTGTATGGCATTGCAGTTGTTCTTGTGAGAGACTAGGCCGTGTCTCCTCACAGGGGATGGCATCACAGTGGTTCTAGTGACAGACCTGGCTCTGTCTCCTCAAAGTGCATTGCATGACAGTGGTATTGAGTGCCCAGTCAATTTGTCCTCACAGTGAATGGAATGGTGTCACAGTGGATCTAGTGAGAACACAGGAGATGTTTCTTGAGCCTGCAAGATATCACAATGGCTATATTGAAAAACCAGGCTGTGTCTCCTCATGGTGGATGGCATCACAATGGTTCTAGTGACAAGACTGGCCCTGTCTCCTCACATTGAATGTCATCACAACTGTTCTAGTGACAGGCCCACCCTGTCTCCTCACAGTGCATGGCATAACAGTGGTTCTTTTGAGAGCCCAGATCAAATCTCACAGTGGATGGCATCACACCGGTTCTAGTGAGAGACAAGGCTATGCCTACTCGCAGTGGATGGCATCACAGTGGTATTAGTGAGGACCCAGGCTGTGTCTCCTCAGAGTGGATAGTTTCACTGTGGTTGTAGGGAAGACTCAGGCCATGTCTCCTCACAGTGCATGACATCACAATGGCTCTATTGAGAGCCCAAACATTTTCTCCTCACAGTAGATGGCATCAGAATGGTTTTAGTGACAGTCTCAGCCCTGTGTCCTGATATTGCATGGCATCACAATGGTTCTAATGAGAGCCTAGGCAGTGCCATCTTACTGTGTATGGCATCTCAGTGGTTCTAGTGAGAGCCCAGACCGTGTCTCTTCACAGTGGATGAAACCACAGTGATTCTAGTGAGAGCACAGGCCGCGTTTACACATAGCAGATAGCATCACATTATTTACTGTGAGAGACAAGGCCATCTCCTCACAGTGCATGGCATCATAGTGGCTCTAGTGAATGACCAGGCCATGTCTCCTCACAGTGGGTGACATTACAGTGTTTCTATTGACAGTCCAGGCCATGTCTCCACATAATAGTTTGTATCACCATGGTTCTCCTGAGAGCCTATGCCATGTCTCCTGAGAGTGAAATGACATCACAGAGGTTACAGTGAGAGCATGGGCTATTTTTCCTCAAAGGGATGGCATCACAGTGGTTCTAGTGAGAAACCAGGCAGGGTATCCTCCCAGTGAATGATATCAGAGTTGTTCTAATTAGAGACCAGGCCATGTTTCCTCTCAGTGGATGACATTACAGTAGTTCTAGTAAGAGGACAGGCCCTGTCTCCTCAGTGTGCATTGCTTCCCAGTGGTATTAGTGAGGGCCTTGTCTGTGTCTCCTCACAGTGATGGCATGACAGTGAATCTAGTGAGGACCCAGGCAATGTCACCACAGAGTGCCTGACAATCACAATGGTTCTAGTGACCAGACTAGCCCTTCTCCTCACAATACATGGCATCACATGGTTCTCTATTAAGAACCCAGGCCATGTATCCTTACAGTGGATGATATCACAAGGGTTCTTGTGACAGTACCAGCCCTGTCTTCTCATAGTGCATGAATCACTGTGATTCTAGTGAGAGCACAAGCCATGTCTTCTCACTGTGAATGGCATCTCAGTAGTTAGTTCTAGTAACAGGCTCGGCCCTGGCTCCTCACAGTGCATTGCATCACAGTGGTATTAGTCAGGGCCCAGTCAGTGTCTCCTCAAAGTGAATGGCATCACATTGGATCTAGTGAGGGTGCAGTTGATGTTTCCTCCAAGTTCCTGTCATCATCATGGCTCTATTGAGAGTACAGACCAATTCTCCTACAGTGGATGGCATAAAGTTGTTCTTGTGAGAGATGGGACCATATGTCCTCACAGGGGATGGCATCACAGTGGTTCTATGACAACCCTGCCCTGTCTCCTCAAAGTGCATGACGGTAGTATTTGTGATGGCCCAGTCAGTTTCTCCTCATAGTGAATGGCATCACAGTGGAGGTATTGAGGACCCAGGCAATGGTTCCTGAGAGTTCATGAACTCACAATGGCTCTATTGAGAGTCCAGGCCATGTCTTCTTACAGTGGATGGAATCACAGTGGTTCTAATAAGAGTCCAGGCCATGCCACCTCACAGTGAATGGCATCACAGTGGTTTTAGTAAGAAACCAGGAAGGGTATCCTCCCAGTGAATGGCATCAGAGTTGTTCTAGTGAGAGAATAGGCCATGTCTCCTCACAGTGGATGACATCACAGTAGCTGTAGTGAGAGGACAGTCCCTGTCTCCTCACAGTGCATTGCTTCCCAGTGGTATTAGTGAGGGCCTTGTCTGTGTCTCCTCACAGTGATGGCATGACAGTGAATCTAGTCAGGACCCAGGCAATGCTTCTCAGAGTGCATGACATCACACATGCACTTTTGAGAGCCCCAGCCATGTATCCTCACAGTGGATGGTATCACAATGGTTCTAGTGACAGGACCAGTCCTTTCTCCTCACAGTGCATTGCATCACAGTGGTATTAGTGAGGGCCCAGTCAGTGTCTCCTCAAAATGAATGGCATCACAGTGGATCTAGTGAGGATGCAGTTGATGTTTCCTCAGCGTGCCTGTCATCACAATGGCTCTCTTGAGAGTCCAGACAAATTTTCCTACAGTGGATGGCATAAAGTTGTTCTTGTGAGAGACCAGGCCATGTGTCCTCACATGGGATGGCATCACAGTGGTTCTAGTGACAACCCGCCCTGTCTATTCAAACCGCATTGCAAAATGTTGGTATTAGTGATGGCTCAGTCAGTTTCTCCTCACAGTGAAAGGCGTCACAGTGAATGTGTTGAGGACCCAGGCAATGCTTCTTGAGAGTGCATGAATTCACAGTGGATCTATTGAGAGTCCAGGTCGTGTCTCTTCACAATGGATGGAATCACAATGGTTCTAGTGACCAGACTAGCCCTTCTCCTCACAATACATGGCATCACATGGTTCAAGTGAGAGCTCAGGCTCTGTCTCTCACAGTGGTTCCAGTGACAGGCCTGGCCATGTCTCCTCACAGTGCATGACATCACAGTGGTTCTAATGAGAGCCCAGTCCATGTTTCCTCACAGTGGATGGTATCACAGTGGCTCTAGGGTGAGCCAAGGCCATCTGTCCCCACAGTGGATAGCATCGCAGTGGTTCTAGTGAGAGAACAGTCTGGATCTTCTCACAGTGAATTTTATGACAGTTGACCCAATGAGTACCAAGGCATCACAATGGTTCTGTTGAGAGTTCAGGCATTGTCTCCTCACAGTAGATGGCATCAGAATGGTTTTAGTGAGAGTCTTGGCCCTGTGTCCTGACATTGCATGGCATCACAGTGGTTCTAATGAGAGCCCAGGACAGGCCCTGTTTTCTCATAATGCATTGCTTCACTGCTATTAGTGAGGGCCTAGTGTGTTTCCTCACAGTGATGGCATGACGGTGTATCTAGTGAGGACCCAGAAGATGTCTCCTCAGAGTGCAAGACATCACAATGGTTTTACTTTAACCCAGACCCTGTATCCTCGTAGTGGATAGCATCAAATGGTTGTAGTGACAGGACCAGGGCCCTGTCTCCTCAGAGTGCATGGCATAATAGTGGTTCTAGTGAGAGACCAGGCCGTGTCTCCTCACACTGAATGGCATCATAGTGGTTCTAGTGAGAGCCCAGTCCATGTCTCCTCACAATGGATGGCATCACAGTCACTCTAGGGCGAGCCTAGGCTATAAGTCCCCACAGTGGATGCCATCACAGTGGTTCTAGTTGGAGCCTAGGCCCTGACTCTTCATATTGGTTGCTATCACATTGGTTATATTGAGAGGCCTGGCCCTGTCTCTTCAGAGTGCATGGCCACATGGTGGCTTTAATGAATGCACAGACCATGTCTCCTCACAATAGATGGCATCACAGTGGTTCTAGTGAAGCCCAAGATGTGTCCCTTCACACCAGATCATATCATATTTGTACTAGTGAGGACCTAGGCTGGGTCTCCTCACAGTGGATAGTTTCGCAGTGGTTTCCAGGAGGACCAAAGCTGTGTCCCCACACAGTGCATGGCATTACCTGGTTGTCGTGAGGACCAAGGCCATGTCTCCTGACAGTACATGGCATCACAGTGGTTCTTGTGAGAGCTTAGTCCATATTTCCTCACAGCAGATAGCATAACCCTGGTTCTAGTGTGAGGTCAGCCCATATCACCTCATAGTGGATGGCATCACAATGGTTCTACTTGGAGCCATGTCTCTTTATAGCAAATGCTGTTTACATTGGTGATGGTGAGAGGCCCAGCCCAATCTCCTTAAGAGTGCATGATAAGACAGTGGCTCTATTGAATTCCCAGGCCATGTCTCTTCAAAATAGATGGCATCACAGTGGTTCTAGTGAGAGGCCAGGCCCTGTCTCCTCACAATGCATTGCATCTCAATGGTATCACCAAGGGCCCAGTCAGTGTCTCCTCACAGTGAATGGCATGACAGTGGATCTGGTGAGGACCCAGGTAATGTTTCTGCTGAGTGCGTGACATCAAAATTGCTCTACTGAGAGTCCAGGCCATGTCTTCTCACAGTGGATGGCATAAGAATGGTTCTAGTGACAGGCTCAGCCCTGTCTCCTCACAGTGCATTGCATAACAGTAGTATTATTGAGGGCCCAGTCAGTGTCTCCTCAAAGTGAATGGCATCACAGTGGATCTAGTGGGGATGCAGATGATGTTTACTCAGAGTGCCTATCATCACAAATGGCTCTATTGAGAGTACAGGCCAATTCTCCATCACAGTGGTTCTAGTGAGAGCCCAGGCTGTGTCTCCTCATAGTGAATGGCATCACAGTGGTTCAAGTGACAGGCCTGGCCCTGTCTCCTCACAGTGCATGGCAAAACAGTGGTTCACAGAGTTTCTAGTAAGAGGCCAGGCTATGCATACTCACGGTGGATGGCATCACAGTTGTATTAGTGAGGACCCAGGGTGTTTCTCCTTAGAGTGGATAGTTTCACAGTGGTTCTATGGATGACCTAGGCTGTGTCTCCATACAGTGAATGGCATCACAGTAATTCTAGTGAGAGACCAGACTATGCCTACTCACAGTGAATAGCATAACAGTGGTATTAGTTAGGACTCAGGCTGCCATAGAGTGGATATTTTCACAGTGGTTCTAGGGAGGTCCCAGGTTGTATCTCCATGCAGTGAATGGCATCACAGTGGTTATTGTGAGAGAACAGTCCATGTTTCCTCAAAGCAGATAGCATCACGTTATTTATTGTGAGAGACATGGCCCTGTCTCCTCACAGTGCATGGCATCATAGTGGCTCTAGTGAATGCCTAGGCCATGTCTCCTCACAGTGCATTTCATCAAATGTGCTCTATGGAAGACCTGGGCTCTGTATCCTCACAATAGATGGCATCACAGTGGTTCTAGTGAGAGCCCAAGATGAGCCTCCTCACAGTGGATGGCATAACAGTATTGCTATTAAGGACCCAGCCAGTGTCTCCTCACAGTGGATAGTTTCACAGTGGATCTAGGCAAGGCACAGCCTGTGTCTCCTCACAGTGCATGGCATCACACTGCTTCTAGAGAGCCCAGGCCATGGCTCCTCACAGTGAATGGTATCACAGTGTTTCTAGTGAGAGAGCGGGCCATATCTCCTCACAGTGGATGGCAGCATCACAGTGGTTCTAGTGACGGGTCTGGTTCTGTCTTTGCACAGAATGTGGTATCACAGTGATTCTAGTGAGAGTCCAAGATGTGCCTCTTTACAGTGGACGGAATCACATTGGTACTAGTGAGGACCCAGGCTGTGTCTCCTCACAGTGGATAGTTTCACATTTGTTCTCGGAGGACCTACACTGTGTCTCCTCACAGTGGATGGCATCAGAGTGGTTCTATTGAGAGCCCAGGCAGTGTCTCCTCACAGTAAAGGGCATGAATCTGGTTCTTGTAAGAGCCCAGGACATGTCTCCTCACAGTGGATGGCATGACAGTGGTTCTAGTGAGTGCCCAGGCCATGTCTCCTCACAGTGGATAGCATCACAGTGGTTGCAGTGAGAGCCCGGCTGTATTTCCTCAAAGTGGATGGCATCACTGTGGTTCTTGTGAGAGGCCAGGCCATGTCTCCTCACAGTGATGACATCACTATGATTGCAGTGAGAGCCCAGCTGTATCTCCTCAAAGTGGATGGTAACACTGTCATTCTTGTGAGAGCCCAGGCTGTGTCTGTCTGTCCACTGTGTCTTCTCACAGTGAAGGGCATGAATCTGGTTCTTGTGAGAGACCAGGAATTGTCTTCTCACAGTAGATGGCATCACAGTGGTTCTGGTGAGTGCCAAGGCCATGTCTCCTAACAGTGGATAGTATCATAGTGGTTGCAGTGAGAGCCTGGCTGTCTTTCCTCAAAGTGGCTGGCATCACTGTGGTTCTTGTGAGAGCCTCACAGTAGATGACGTCACCGTGTTTCTAGTGAGAGGCCAGGATGTGTTTCCTTTCAGTGGATTGCATCCCAGTGGTTCTAATGTGAGCCTAGGCCATGTCTCTTAAAAGTGCATAGCATCACAGTGGTTCTACTGAAAGCCCAGACTGTGTATCCTCACAGTGGATGACATAAAAGTGTTTGTCTTAGGTGCCCGGGCTGTATCTCTTCAAAGTGGATGGCATCACAGTGGTTCTAATGAGAACCCAGGCATGTCACTTCACAGTGAATGGCATCACTGTGGTTCTAGTGAGAGCCCAGGCCATGTCTCCTCACAGTGATGACATCACCGTGGTTGCAGTGAGCAGCTGTATCTCCTCAAAGTGGATGGCAACACTGTCATTCTCATGAGAGCCCAGGTTGTGTCTCCTCAGAGTGGATGACATCACAATTTTTCTAGGAGAGGCTGGGCCTTATCTCCTCACAGTCTATTTCTTTACAGTGGTATTAGTGAGAGTCAAGATAGTGTCTCCTTACAGTGATTGCATGACAGTGGATCTAGTGAGGACTGAGGCAATGTCTCCTCAGAGTGCATGACATCACAGTGGCTATAATGAGAGCTCAGGCCATGTCTCCTTACAATAGATGCCATCACGGTTTTAGAGAGAGCCCAAGATGTGTCTTCTCACAGTGGATGGCATCACAGTGGTACTATTGAGGACCTAGGCAATGTCTCCTCACAGTGGATAGTTGCACAGTGGTTCTAGGGAGGATCCAGGATGTGTTTCCTCACAGTAGATGGTATCACAATGGCTCTATTGAGAGCCCAGACAATGTCTCCTCACAGTAGATGGCATCACAATGGATTTATTGACTGGCCCAGCCCTGTCTCCTCATGGTGAAAGGCATTACAGTGTTTCTAATGAGAGCACAGCCCGTTTTCCCGTCACAGTACATGGCATCATAGTGGCTCTACTGAATGTCCAGGCTATGTCTCTTCACAGAAAATGTCATAACAGTGGTTGTATGGAGTACCCAGTCTTTTGTCTCCTCACAACAGGTGGCATCACAGTGGTTCTAGTGAGAGTCCAAAATGTGTCATTTCACAGTGAATGGCATAACAGTGATACTAGTGAGGATCCAGACTATGTCACCTCACAGTGTGAAGTTTCATAGTGCTTCTAGGAAAACCGAGTCCGTGTGTCCCCACAGTGCATGTCAAGACAGTGGTTATAGTGAGAGCCCTAGCCATGTCTCCTCACAGTGGATGACATCACAGTGGTTCTAGTGACAGGCCCGGCCCTGTGTCCTCACAGTGCATTGCATCACAGTGGTATTATTGAGAGCCCAATTAATGTCTCCTCACAATCAATGGTATGACAGGGGACATACTGAGGACCCAGGTGATGTTTCCTCAGGGTGCATAACATCACAATGGCTCTATTGAGAGCCCACACTGTGTCTCCTCACAGTGGATGGCATCACAGTGGTTCTAGTGACAGGGATGGCCCTGTCTCCTAAGAGTGCATGGAATCATGGTGGTTCTATGACAGCATAGACAGTGTCTACTCACAGTGGATGGCATCACAGTGATTCTGTTTGGAGCCCAGACCCTGTCTATTCATAGAGGAGGCTTTCACATTGGTTATAGTGAGAGGCCTTGCCCAGTCTCCTCGGAGTGCCTGGCATCACAGTGTCTTTAGTGATTGTCCAGGCCATGTCTTCTCACAATTGAAGGCATAACAGTGGTTCTAGTGTGAGTCTGAGATGTGTCTCCTCCCATTGGAAGTCATCACAGTGGTAGTATTGAGGATCCAAGCTGTGTCTCCTCACAGTGGATGGCATCACAGTGGTTCTGGTTGGAGCCCAGACCTTGACTCCTTGTGGCAGTTGCTATCACATTGGTCATATTGAGAGGCCTGGCCCTGTCTCCTCAGAGGGCATGGTATCACAGTGTCTCTAATGAATGCCCAGGCCATGTCTCCTCACAATAGATAGCATCACAGTGTCTCCTCACAGTGGATAGTTTCACAGTGGTTCTAGGGAGGACCCAGTCTGTATCTTCTCACAGTTCATGACATCACACTGATTCTAGTAAGAGCACAGGTCTTCTCTTCTCACAGTACATGGCATTGTAGGGGCTCTAAAGAAAGCCCAGTCCCTGTATCCTTAAAGATGGCATCAAATTGGTTCTAGTTAGAGCCCAGACCATGTCTCCTCACATTTAATGGCATCACAGTGGTATTAGTGAGGACCCAGGCTGTGTCTCCTCACAGTGGATAGTTTCACAAGGGTTCTAGTGAGGACCCAGGCTATGTTTCCTCCCTGTGAGTGGCATCATACTGGTTCTTGTGAGAGCTCAGGTGATATCTTCTCACAGTATATGGGAGCATAGTGATTCTAGTGACAGGTCTCTTCGCAGTGCTTGGCATCACAGTAGTTCTAGTGAGAGCCCAGCCTGTGTCTCCTCACAGGGAATGACATCACAGTGGGTTCTAGTGACAGTCCTGTGCCTGTCTCCTCACAGTGCATGGCATAATAGTGGCTCTTGTGAATGCCCAAGCTATGACTGCTCACAGTGTATGTCATCACATTGCTTCCAGCGAGGACCCTGGCTCTGTCTCCTCACAATTGGTAGCATCACAGTGGTTCTAGTGAGAGTCTCCTCGCAGTGAAAGGCATCACCATGGTACTAATCAGGACCCAGACTGTGTCTCCACACAGTGATTAGTTTCACAGTGGTGCTAGGGAGGATCCAGGCTGTGTCTCCTCACAGTGGATGGCATCACAGTGATTCTACTGACAGATCTGGTCTTGTCTCCTCACAGTGCATTGTATCACAGTGGTTCTTGTGAGAGCCCAGTCCATGTCTCCTCACAGTGAGTGGCATGACAGTGGTTCTAGTAAATACCCAGACCATGTTTACTTACATTGCAAGGCATTACAATGGTTCTAGTGAGAGCCCAGGCTTGGTCTCCGTATATTAAATGAAATCATAGTGGTTCTAGTGAGAACCCAGGTTATGTCTCCTCACAGTAGATGGCATCACAGTGGTTCTACTGAGGACCTAAGCTATGTCTCCTAACAGTGGATAGCATCTCAGTGGTTCTAGTGCGAGCCCAGGCTGTATCTCCTCAAGTGGATGGCATCACAGGGGTTCTATGACAGCCCAGGCTGTGTCTCCTCACAGTGCATGGCATAGCAATGGCTCTAGTGCTCTAGTGAGAGCCCAGACTCTTTCTCCTCACAGTGGATGGCATCACAATGGTTCTAGTGAGAAAACAAGCTGTGTCTCCTAACATTGGATAGCATCACAATGGTTTTAGTGCAAGCCCAAGCCATGTCTCCTCACAGTGGGTGTCAGCACAGAGCCCAGGCTCAGTCTTCCCGCAGTGTATGGCATCACAGTACTACTAGTGAGAGCCCAGGATACATCGCCTCACAGTGCATGGCATCACAGTATCTCTAGTGAATGCCCAGGCCATGTCTCCTTACAGTAGATGGCATCACCTTTGTTCTAGTGAGAGCACAGGATGTGATTCCACACAGTGGCAGGCATAACAATATTACTGATGAAAATCCAGGCTGTGTCTCCTCACAGCAGATGGCATCAGAGTGGTTCTAATGAGAGGCCAGGCCATGTCTTCTCACAGTGGAATGGTATCACAGTGGTTCTTGGGAGAGCCCAGGTAGTGTCTCCAGGTAGTGGCATCACTGTGGTTACAGTGAAAGGCCCGGCCCTGTCTCCTTACAGTGCATGGCATCACAGTGGCTCTAGTGAGAGCCCATGCTGTCTCTCCCCTCAGTGGATACCATCACGTAGTTCTAGTCAGAGGTCCAGTCCTGTCTCCTCTCCGTGCATGCCAACACAGTGGATCTAGTGAGAGCCAAGCCAATGTCTCCTCACATTAGATGTTGTCACAGTTGTTCTAGAGAGGACCCCCACTGTGTCTTCTCATAATGGATGGCATCACTGTGAGAGCCCAGGCCATGTATCCTCAAACTGGATGCCATTGCAGTGATTCTAGGTTTCTGTCTCCTCATAATGGATGACATCACAATTGTTCTAGTGACAGGCCTGGCCCTATCTCCTCACAGTGAATGGCATAACAGGGACTCTTGTGAATGCCCAGGCCATGTCTCCTCACAGTGGATGTCACCACATTGGTCCTAGGGAGGACCCCAGCTCTGTCTCCTCACAATAGGTAGCATCACAGTGGTTTTAGTAAGAACCAAAGATATGTCTCCTCACAGTGCAAGGCACCACAGTGGTACTAGTGAGGACCCAGGCTGTGTCTCCACACTGTATAGTTTCACAGTGGTTGTAGTGAGGACCCAGGCTGTATCTCTTCACTATAGGTGGTATTACAGTGGTTCTAGTGAGAGCCCAGACCATGTCCCCTCACAGTGAATGGCATCACAGTAGTTCTATTGAAAGGCCTGGCCCTGTCTCCTCACATTGCATGGCATCACAGTGGCTCTAGGGACTTGATCTCTACATACAAGACTGTTTATTGAGAGAAAACAGCGATGGACCTTAGTTTTCCTGTGGGATGAAGGCTCAAACACTGAGCCGGGCTGGGGTGGATGCTTATAAGGAGGATCCTAAGAAAAACAGACTTTACCAGGTGCAGTTGATAAGAAAACTGTAACTGTTTGTGTCCTTATCCAGATTAGGCCCATGCTGGTACTGGGAGTTACAGGTCAGTGCCCACTAAGAAAATGAGGAAAAAGATAACTAATATACAGGAGTTAGAGAGAAGAGAAAGAGAGGGGGGGTGGAGGGAGGGAGAGAAGATGTAGAAGAGTAAGGTTAGATCCTACCCTCTCCAGAGTCTTGTGGTTCAGGTGTTCCCTGTAAGGGCCTGGTGAAGGTTCAGCCATTTGGCCTGCCTTTTAGGAAATAGAATTTTATGGTACCATTGCCATTTGAGTTTTTTTTGTGTGTGTGTGTTTCACACCCCTTCAATGCCCCCCCTCCCCATCCTTCCTAGTGTCTAGTCCACGAGATGCTTGCTGGGTACATAAGGTATCTTCGGTAGATTCAGGTTAGGTGCTGTAGGTGAGTGAGACTATGTGGCCATTTTGTTTCTATGATTGGCTAAGTTCACTGAGAATGAACTGTTCCAGGTTCAACCATTTTTCCTCAAATTTCATTGTGTCATTTTTTCTTACTGCTGTATAGAATTCCATTGTGTAGATATACCACATCTTAGTTATCCATTATTCTAGTGATGGACATCTGGGGTGATTCCAGCTCTTAGCTATTATGAATTGAGCCACTACAAACATGGTTGAGCAAATCTCTCTGGCCTGTGCTTTGAAGGTTTTAGGGTAGTGACCCAATAAGGGAATAACTGGGTCTGATGGTATCTCTATAGTCAGGCTTTTAAGGAGTCTCCATATTGCTTTCCAAAGTGGTTGTACCATCCTACATTCCCACCAACAGAGGATAAGTGTTCCTACTTCTCCACAACCTTGCCAGCATTTATTTTCATTTGATTTTTTGATGTTTGCTATCTTTATTGGGGAAGATGGAATCTCATAGTTGTTTTAATTTGCATTTCTCTGATGATTAGGGATGATGAACATTTTCTTAAGTGTGTGTTTGCCATTTGTGTTTCTTCCTCTGTGAACTGTATTTCAGCTCTTTGCCCCATTTTGTGAGTGGGGTGATTGACTCCTTACTGTTTGGATTTTTGAGTTCTTTGTAGAATCTAGAGATTAGGCCTCTATCAGTTGAATATTCTGCAAATATTTTCTCCCATTCTGTGGGTAATCTATTGGCTTTGCTTATTGTATGCTTGTTTGTAAAGAAGCTCTTCACCTTCATGTGATCCCATTGGTTGAATGACTGTTTATGATCGTGAGCTACTGGGGTTTTGTTTGGGCAGTCTTTTTCCATTCCTATATCATGGAAAGTACTTCCTAAATTTTCTTCCAGTAGTATTTGAGTTTCTGGTCTTATGTTGAGGTCTTTGATCCATTTGGATTTGAGTGTAGTGCATGGAGAAATGTGTGGATCAAGTTTCAGTTTTCTGCATATGGTTATCCAATTTGTCCAGCACCATTTGTTGAAGATGCTCTCTTTTTTCTAGCCTATATTGTTTGGGCCTTTTTCGAATATCAAGTAGCTATAGTTGCTTGGCCCAAAGTCTGGGTCCTCAAATCTATTCCATTGGTCTATACTTCTGTTTTTATGCCAGTACCATGTTGTTTTTATTACTGTGGCTTTGTAATATAGCTTTAGATCTGGTATGGTGATGCCACCAGAGATATATCTTTTGCTGAGGATATGTTTGGATATGCGAAGCCTTCTGCCTTTACATACGAAATTTGCGATCATTTTTTTCCATTTTCTCAAGTCAGCATCCTCCTCAATTTCTTTTTGAGTGTTTTAATGTTTTTCAGTTTTTTTGAGGTAGGGTTTCTATCTGGTTCAGGCTGACCTAGAATCAACTATGTAACCTCAAGGTGTCCTCAAACTTGCAGCAATCCTCTTACCTTTGCCTTCATAGTATTAGGATTAAGTGTGTGCCACCATGCCCTGTGATCATCAATATTTTAGAGAAAAGGCCTGTGGAGACATGAACAGCAATGTGTTACACATGAGGCCTGGGGAAAAATGATCATCATTTTCTTACACATGAGGCCTGTGTAACATGATCATTGCTTTGCTACAGACCAGGGAAGGGGTATCATCTTTGTATTACAGATGAAGCCTGGGGAGACATGACCATCATTTTGCTACAGAAGTGGTATGGGTGACACAAATTATCATTATTTTACAGATGTGGCCTGGGGGTCATAATCATCACTGTGTTATAGTTTAGCACTGAGGAGACATGACCATCACTGGGTTGCAAATGTGGCCTGCAGAGACATGATCATCATTGTGTTACAGATGAGGCCTAGTGAGACTTGGTCATCATTGTGCTATAGAAGTAGTATGGTGAGATGACATTATTATCATTATTTACAGATGCTGCCTGGGGGACATGATCATCACTGTGTTACATATGAGTCCAGGGGATCATCATAGGCTTACAGACAAGGACTTGGAAGATGACATATTCAGATGAGGCCTGGGAGACATGATCATCATTGTGTTACAAATGATATTTTAGAGAAGAGGCCAGTGGAGACATCAATATAATTGCATTACAGGTGAGGCCTGTGGAGCCTTGATCATCATTTTGTAACAGATGAGACCTGTTTAGATGACTTCATCATCATTGTGTTGCAGATAAGGTCTGAGTAACATAATCATCATTTCCATACAGACAAGGCCTGAGGAGACTTAATCACTGTTGTGTTACAGATGAGGCCTTGGAATGTTTATCATCATTGTGTTACAAATGAGGCCTGAGGAGACATAATCTTCACAATGTTACACATGTGGCCTGGAGAGACATGATCACCATTTTGCTACAGAATTTTTATGTTGAGACATTATCATTATTGTACTGATGTGGCTTGTGTGTCATGATCATCACTGTAGTACAGATGAGGCCTGGGGAGACATGATCATCCTTGGGTCATTGATAAGGCCTCTGGAGATGACATGATCATGTTTGTATTTCACATAGGCCTTGGAAGTCATGATCATCATCATGTTATAGATGAGGCCTGAGGAGACGTGACTTTCAGTATTTTAGAGAAGAGGCTGTGAGGATACATGAACATCATTGTGTTAAATATGAGGCCTGGGGAGACTTGATCATCATGTTGTAAATGAGGCCTGTCAAGATGACATGACTATCATTGTGTTGCAGATGAGGCCTGGGTAATATGATCATCATTGTGTTACTGAACAGGCCTGGGGAGACTTGGTCATCTTGGTGTTACACATGAGGTCTGGGGAAACTTTATCATCATTGTATTTCAGATGAGGCCTGAGGAAACATGATCATCATTGTGTTACAAATGATGCCTAAGAAGATATGATGTTCACTATATTATAAATGGGGCCTGGGGAAAATGATCTTTAATGTGTTACAGATGAGGCCTGAGGAGACATGATCATCACTGACTTACAAATGAGGCCTGGGGTATACATGATCATCATTTTGTTACACATGTGGCCTGGAGATACATGATTGTTGTTTTACAGGTGAGTCTTGGAGAGACACTATCCACGTTGTGTTATGGTTGAACCCTGGGGAAACATGATCATCATTGTCATACACATAAGGCCTGGCAATATGACTTCATCATCATTGTGTTAGAGATGTGGCTTGGGGAGACATGATCATCATGTGTTAGGGATGAAACAGGCCTGGGGAGACATATCATGATCTTGTTACAGATGAGGTCTGGAGATACATAATTATGATTTTGTTACAGAGAGTCTTGGGAGACTTGATTAACATTGTGTTACAGATGAGGCTTAGGGAGAAAGGGGATATAAAGGGAATAGAAAGGGAGGGAGGGGGACTTAATGGAATGATATTTTATATATGTAAGTAGAAGAACAGGTTAATGGGGGTGAAAAGGCCTAAGTGAAGTCAGGGGAAGATATTGAGTAAAGGAAAGGTGGAGGGAGAGCTAATCAAAATCTAAAAGGATATAAATAAGTCATGGGTATCCATAATATCACAGTGCCTGACACTACCTACAGAAGACCATCATAATATTATGATAAGATCATGACATCAAAATATATGAGAGTCTGAGAGGGGGAGGGGATATGATGGAGAGAGGAGTTCCAAAGGGGCAAATGGAAGGAGGGAGGGAATTACTATGGATTATTGTCTACAATTATGGAAATTGTCAGTTTAAAAATTAAAGAAAGATATCAGGTGCTATACATAGAACATGAGGTTCAGTGGGGTGAGCTCAGGAACAGACAAGGAGAAGAATGTGCACTTCTGTGCCCTCACTTGTGACTACCTCTCCTGGGTGCTGTTTGGTTTGAGTAATGGCCCTATCAAGAAAGACAACAGGGGCTGTTATTCTAAGCTTATTTCCAGGCTATTTTGGGTCTTTTAGTATTGTTAGCAGGAAAGAAAAGAAGAAAAGCTATATTTGTTGCTTTCAGAATAATAATGTTTAAGCACTGATTTTTTTTTTTTTTGCTGTCTTGATCTTTCCTTCTGCTATTAAACAATAATTGAGGTTTCAAGAAGAATATAGATTTGTTTCTATCAAATGGTGCAAGTTTGAGAGGCCATATTTCTCAAGGACCTTCTTTTTGTGATATACCATAGTGGAAAGCATTTATATGGTGAGAGATTAATGGAAGTATAAGGGTAGAGTTGAATTTATCTTTTTATTAGGAGCCTTCTTCCTAGTTTATTTGACCCACTTCTCCAAAACAATACTAACTAAATTATAAAGACTAAGTTCTCATGATCCCAACTCCTCTTGAAGGTTCCATCATTCAGCTTTGTGCACAGGGGATTAAAAGGCTCCAGTACATGGATGTTTTCCATTCAAACCATAACAATATCTCTGTTTTGGAGTGGATGAACCAAACATAAAAATAATTGCATTTTGAAATGATAAGAATTCTAGTCACATTATTCCAGTTATTCATTTAAGATGCATTTTCCAGGAACTAAGAACATACTCCCTCATTAAACAATGAAACATTTTCAAGAAAATGTCTGAGGTTCAGCAAATGCCAGATCAATATTTAATTTGGAAGATACAATATGCCTTCATTAGGCAGCAGGTGTGGTAAGTGAATCTTACCATTTGAATTTGTCATGCAATTTTGTTCATGGGATTGCAGATGAATGCCACATACATGCTATCTATCAGATGTATAAATTCATAATGAGTCTCTGTCATAAATGTTACATCTGATGAAACAAAATCACAAAGGGGGGGGGATAGCTCCTCATGAAACTTCTCTTACATATTCTACAGACATTGATTCCACATCATTGATGTCCAAACCCTGAACACTAATGCACAAACAGGTCCATTGGCTTCTATGGTTGTTTACACTTAGAACACAAATCTTATACAAAAAAAACACAAAAAAACCCTAGAACTCAATGGGTAATTTTTGGCCTCAAAATCAGAAAATTTTGGAACACATTTATAGCTCCACATCTCTCTTTCCAGAGGTTGCCACAAAAAGTATTTCTTTGGTGAGAGTCACAAATGAACAAAGATCTCTTTTAGATATATGGAACTATATTTGAATCACCACCACTACCACCACATATTTCAATGAGTTTCTGTCAGTAGAACAATAAATATTTGCAAAATCCACCATGTTTAGATTCTGGTATAGAGATAGTGTATCAGCACTGTGCTAATAATCCCAAAATCTCAGTATTTGGAATAGTTAAGAATTGTTTATGCCACATGTCTTGGCAAGGAGACTTTTGCTGTAGTGAACATTCAATGTGCTCACTAACAAAAGCTTCATTTTAGCACCATCACAGTGGCCAGAGGAAAATGGAGATGTGCTATCATTTGTCAAAGCTTCTAACTCAAGTTGCATATGTCACCTCCATTCCTATTTCAATAACCACATCAAGTCACATGCCAGCCTTCTTTTAAAGGATAAAAGGCACTCACCGTGCCATGTTCTGGGAAGGAAAAGACATGTTTCTAAACCTCCACAGATAACCTTGTGATAGAGAATATAGACCCAGAGACCTTTATAGGAACCCAGTGTCTTCCCTCCACTAGATAAGTCAAAATCTCACCAGTGTGGATCAGCCTTGGATGATTTCAATGGGATGTTCCGCTTCCACAGTAGTTCTACCTCTTGACTAAGGCAGGGTGAACTTTGACACTAGGGAAGAAGCTGGTGCACAGAAGTGTCATCAAACCCACAAACTCAATTCATCCAATGATAATTTGAAATTTGGAGAATATGCATCAATTTAATTGTCTATTTTTTATTTCTTTAGAATGAGAATGAGAGAGAGGAGAGATAAAGAATTGGTGCACCAGGGCCTCAGCCACTATAGTTGAACGTCAGATGCTTGTACTACCTAGTGGGATGTGCAACCCTGTGCTTACCTCACCTTTGTGCATCTGGCTTATGTGGGATCTGGAGAGAGTCAAACATGGGTACTTGGGCTTCGCAAGCAAGTGTTTTAACTTCTAAGCAATCTCTCTGGCCCTAGAAATGTCTAATATTATGAAACAAAACCTTTGTAGCAATTACCTAATAAGAAATAGGAGATGCATAATTCTAGATGAACTCTTTAGCATTCTTATAGTCCAGTTAAATCACAGAAAAGTGACTAGAAATCTTTGGTGGGACATAGCCATTGAAATGTTTTATCTCCACTTGAACTTTGGCTAGAAATGCCTAAACTTATGTGCTGTCTACCAATAGTACAACAGTCAAAGCTATACATCACAAAATATCCCAGGTAACAGTTGGTCAATCTCCATGGTAACTGAACCTCAACTTTAATTTCAAGGGAAGCCTCTTACATTTCTCTTGGCTCATACACCTGCAATGACATACTGGTTATCTTCTTCCTTTCAAAAGTAAACAAGAGTGCATGGATTAAAAATAAAAACAGCCTATATTGTTTGGGCCTTTGTCGAATATCAAGTAGCTATAGTTGCTTGACCCAAAGTCCGGGTCCTCAAGTCTATTCCATTGGTCTATACTCCTGTTTTTATGCCAGTACCATGCTGTTTTTATTGCTATGGCTTTGTAATATAGCTTTAGATCAGGTATGGTGATGCCACCAGAGGTATTTCTTTTGCTGAGGATATGTTTGGATATGCGAGGCCTTCTGCCTTTCCATATGAAATTTGAGATCATTTTTTCTATGTCTGTGAAGAACACTGTAGGGATTTTAATTGAAATTGCATTAAATCTATATATTGCCTTTGGTAGTATTGTCATCTTCACAATGTTAATTCTGCCTATCCAGGAGTACGGGAGGTCTTTCCATTTTCTCAAGTCCTCCTCAATTTCTTTTTTGAGTGTTTTTATGTTTTCGTTGTATAGACCTTTCACTTCCTTGGTTAACGTTATTCAAAGATATTTTTTTGTTGTTGCTATTGAAAATGGGACTATGTCCCTTATTTCTTTCTCTGTATCTTTGTCATTTTCATATAGAAATGTTACTGATCTTTGTGCATTGATTTTGTATCCTGCTACTTTGCTATAGTAGTTAATCACCTTCAGGAGTTTTGGGATGGAGTCTCTCGGGTCTCTTACATATACAATCATATCATCAGTGAATAGAGCTAACTTAACTTCTTCCTTTCCAAATGTATCCCTTTTATTTCCTTCTTCTGTCTTATTGCTTAATCTAGGACTTCGAGTACTATATCTAAAAGCAGAGGTGAGAGACGACAACCCTGTCTTGTTTCTCCATAAGACACTGGAGAGGGTAGGATCAAGTCTAACCTAAATCCTTTACATCTTCCCTCCCTCCCTCTCCTTCTCTCTCTCTCTCTCTCCTCTCTAACTCCTATATATTAGTTACCTTTTTTCCTCATTCTCTTAGGGGACACTGACCTGTAACTCCCAGTACCAGCATGAGCTTTTGATCAGAGAAACCTACAAGATTTTCTAAAAGAATGACAGATTTCTGTCAGAGTATTTGATGACCCACCAAAGGTTAGTGGTAAGACCCTATTGCTGAAGACAATTATGCAGCTGACACATAAAATGGAACGGCATGGCTGGAAGCCAGGAGAGAGTCAGTCCCCCACATCTAGTGCCAGAAGGTGCTACATGGTTGACTGGGGGAAATGACCAATATCTGTCCAAGCAACTCATGGTCCAACTTACTTAGCAGCAAATAACCTGTTGTGATGCCCACACAAGTGCAATAGTGGCACACAGCCATGGTGAGGAACCAACTGCTCTTGATTCGGCTAACTGATCCCCTCAGTGGTACGAGACCCATAGCTGAAGCTGGGAAACAAGTCAGAACCATATCCAAACATAAGCCCACTCTCCAATATCAAGCTACCATCCATCATGGGCTACAAGAGGGCCTACACCTATTAAACTCTCTTTAAAAAAAGTAAGGGCTATCTCATTTGTCCTGGTGCTAACTTACTCTCCATTGGAGAATCTGTTTCTCTTTTTCAGATATATGCAGTTCCTAAGGAGAGAGCCAGCCCACCATACCTCAAAAGGGCCCTGGCTGAAACTAAGGAAAATAGGTAAAACAAGCAAGGGTTCTGTTTTCCTGATGAACCAGATACCAGCACAAGGGGGAAGGAGACCAACACAGAGAAAAAATCAATGCCTACCAAATCAGAGAGCCAGAGCCTCAGAGGCCCCCAACACCTCATCACTGAAGCAGACCAAAAATGAACCCAACATGGCTAGGGAAATTTTGCGGAAGAGGGGGCGGAAAGAATGTCAGAGTCACATGTTGGGTCATGATATACAGAATCATTTACCGTACGAATAACTGTGGGAAAACTCCACAATGCATGACCCATATACCTCAACAAGGAGGGGTAAATTGGGGAGGGGGTAGGTCATGGATGAGCCTAATAATGGTACCAAATAGTCTGTACTTGCTGAATAGAAAACATAAAAAATAAAAACAACACATTTTCCTCTAGAATGCTATTTAGCTTTAGACAAACCGATGTCTTCAACCACTCAATGTGATGAGGTCCTTCACCTACAATCCTTAGACATACCAATGACTTTTAATGACTGCATTCTAAAGCACAAAGAAGATTGTGTTTTCCTCCAACAACATATGATACTGCTGTGATTTTGTTCTAGGCTGAATTCTACAGCAAATGCATACATATATACACACATACATACATACACATATATACTTACATACAAACATACACATACACACATGAACTACTATGCAGATATTACAATATAAGTGAGACTTGCTAACTTCAATCATTCTCTGGACATGTCATTATCTCCAAAAATTGAGTATGGGAGACTAGGCACAGGCATATTAATGTGTGTTTTACATTGACCATGAGAAATGAGGCCTTGAGAAAGCAACAGGGTTCACTAGCAATGCCAAGAAGGGATGAACACTGGGACACCTACTGCCACTTGGATAAGAAACCTTAACATCTTCTGTGGATGGACATGGATGCATGGCATCTCTGTGGACTGGTAACTGTAGCAATGCTGCCATGATCACTAGCTAACATGTCTGTTGAGTGAATTTCACTGTAGAGGTGAGTGGTTTCTCTGCCTGTCAGTGAGCTGGATATTCCTCATAACATGGTCACCTCAATACTGACACTGAGGCTACAATTAGCCTTCCAAATCCCAGATGAGACACTTAGCTATACCTGCTCTGCTTTGTGGTAATAGTCTACTAAATCACTATACCATGAACCCCTGTTCTGCAGCCTTTCATGCACACTGCAACGGGGAAGTCCCCTTTTCTGTTTGATAATGTCCTTCTCTGTTCAAAACTTCTGCACTGCCTCCCAATTCCCTGTCACAAAAAAGGGGGATGTGCCTGTTTCTCCTCTCAGGAAAAACCCAAGGACACAGGAGATTTTGGTAGGAACACCAGCAGACCTTTAAATGGTGTTCTTGAAACTCCATGTCAGTCATCCAGTTCTTGTCATCTGCCTCTTACTCCTGACTAGGTGGGAAGGCGCACATTGATAGCACATGATAAAGAAAATAGCAACTGTAATTCTCTCAATCCTTTGAAAATGAAAATCAACTGTTAGGGATACAGCCATGAAGATTACAAGAGAAAACAATTTCTACTTGCTGGAAAACTGTTTTGGAGAGATGTGTCCAAATGTATGAGGGAAGGTTTAGTTAAGAAGCATCATAGCAGAATCAGTTGCACAGTCACAGTCCAACTCCTCTTCCAGAAGTAATTGTTGTACCAGATGAATTCTAGAGAAAAGGACTTTGGTATCCCCAGTAACAAAAATGTTTCATGGAAGGTTTGATGATTCCAGGTCAGAACCTAGGCCACTAGAGATAATGGTTGTCCAGCCTCTTCAGACATCATACCCACTTATTACCCTTGGCACCAATGTGACACCTTTGTCTCAGTCTCTAGCAAAATGTGCTGCTATGATGCTTCTTAATTAAACTAGGAGTAATTTCAGACTGCTCCTTAGGAAAGGTGAAAGTAAATTATGCCATAACAGAAATGAAAATCCCCCTTGATAGCCCCATAGACAAATTGTGCTTGTGAAAAAGAAGTTTTATTCACATCAATGTATCTTATTTTTAATTGTCCTTTGTGACTCTGAAATCCCCACATCTAAAGCAATATCTTGAAATGATGTGATACTCTGAAACTTCAATGAATAAGTATTTCTTGAAGTACGATATTCCTCAGGACAAGCTGCATATGCACAAAGTCCCCGTAGTAACAAATGACATATTCTATTAATTAAGATGACATGTATTGCTCACTTCTGCCTGTATTTTGAGTTTCGAATTTTGTCATTTTATGACACCCCTCCTGGAGGGACTTCCTGTGTCTAGGATGCTGACGGTTACAGTGAAAGTAGAATGTGGAGAATACTCCAGTAGCTTAAGCAGCAAAGCCCAGGATCACCAGATCTTCCACCCCATGCAACTAACAAAGAAGTTACGTTGTGCTGTACACTTATGCTGTAGGTTGCATAAGTGCATTCTAATCAAGGAGCACAGAGGTACCTGGTATAGAACTGTATCTTTAAGAAGAGAAACAGAGGGACTAAATCACTTAGATACTAAGAATATTTGAATTTATTCTACTTAGAATATAAACAGGATCTCATAAACGTATGCATTCATATTGTTCCCAAACTATAAATTTAATTGGTATTTTACATCTAAGTCAAATGTATACATGGAATTTCAAGTGAATACTGATGAGGTAAATGACCAGCTATTCTAAGGATTCTGTCACTAGATATATATTTCAGATATATTCAAAATTTTAATTCAAAAGCGCTTAATTTTCCAGGAAAGCATGCATATAATTTTTGTAACTGCAATACTTTATTACCAGGACCTTGAAGATACACAGCTACTCAGAACAGCTTTCCTCTCCATAAGTTCATTGTTGCACATTAGATTTTCCCATATTGCCTTTTAAAACTTAAACTGTGCACCTTTGATTATTAACATCTTCCCATTCCCCCTGCCCTGAAACCCTAAAAACAAACAGTCCACCAATTTTTATGAGTTCACCTATTTAAAATTTAACATGAAAAAAATGCAGTATTTGTCTTTCTGAATCTGGTTTATTTCACATAACAATATCCTCATGGCTCATCAAATTATAGGTTCCTTTCATTTTAAAGGATGAATAATATTCTAGCAATATAGTTTCTTTCATGTATAAATGACTAATTCATTTGCTGTTATGTCTTAGCTATTGTGGACAGTTCTGCTAGTAACATGGAGATGTAAGCATGTATTCAAAGTACTGATTTAATTTTCTTTAGATGTGTATCTAAGCATGGGATTCCTTTTTGCTGATAGTCCTATTTTTAATGTTTGAGGATCCTCTATAGTTTCATGAATGTCAGTGTCAATTTGGATTCTGCCCGACAGTCTGGAAGAATTTACTCCACTCCCTTCTCATAAACTTTTATCTTTTTGATAATAACTATTCTAACAGCAGGGAGGTGATATCTCACTGTGGTTCTGACTTGCATTTGCATGCCCATTAATGATATTGAGTATCCTTTCCTATAGCTCTTGTCCATTTGCATGTGATAATTTACGATTTCTATTCATGTCCTCCTTCCGATTTCAAAATAGGATTATTTGCACATTAGGTATTGTATTATATAAATTACTCACACTTGTGCTAACATCCTTTTCTCCATCCCAGGTCACCATCAATGATAGTGTGCTACATTTAGTAGCTGGTTCTATTTCCACTCCAGTTGACCTTTATACTTGCTCAGTCTTTCCTTAGTTGTGATGACCTCAACAGTGAGTATATTGTGGGATTTCCTCCCACTGGGGATTGTCTCATACTTTTACATTTGATTAGACTAAGACAAAACATGGTGCCAGTTTACCACATCACATCTTAGCTCGTACTCAACAGAAACTATTGTTATTGATATGAACTTTGACAAAATGAATGAGGTGGTGTCCAGCCTATTCATTTTAAAATTACTCTTTGCAGTGATATCATAATCTGTAGCCCATGTTGATGACATGAGGAGATAAGCTTCTCAAAATGTCTGTTTTAAACATGGATTGAGTCATTGAACTGTGGTATATCTACACTAAGAAACATTTGGAGGAACACATAACAATTGAAAGGAATATCACTTCATGTTGTTTTGATACAAACTCCTGAATAAAAATGATAGATGGAATGAGAGAACTGTAGTCTCTGATATGTGTATATGTGTGTGCATAGTAACTTCCACATTCTTACCTAGAAAATTCTACAAAATTCAGAAAACAGACAGTTTGTCCATGGATTGGGCTGGTGAAAGAAGGAAAGAAATACAAAGGGTTTGAGGACTTCTGTGGGTAGATGCATGGATTGCTTGTCTTGACTGTGGTTATGGCTGTATATGTATACATATCTTTTATAGTTTCAATATGTATGACGTATGTTAGTCATAACACAGTAAGCTTGGAAAAACTCCACTGTTTCCTATATACTGTTTCATATATATTTGATGGTATGAAAATAAAGTATCTTTCTTAATATTCCAATGTTTGACTTGTATCAAAAGATGACTGTGATGGGTTTCTAATGAAAGAGGAAAGTTGGAGAGCATACAATTGCTTATAAGTGTGTGTTCATTTATTTTATTTGGCATTATGCTTACTCAGTTGAGTTTCCATCGTGGTGGATAGCTCACCATTCACAGTTGTAAGCTGGTGAGGGCAGTGTAATGTCCAATCTGTTGCTTTGTAATCACCAAGGGTAAGTGTTGTCGGTGGTAACTTATTAAACATCCACAGCCTTTGGTTACAATAGCTTATGGAGTATAGTGGCTAACAACTTAAGCTCCCACAGTATTGAGAAAGAAAATCAAAATTTGTAAGTGAAATCTTATTGTTAAAATGTCTGACCAATGGGATGGAGAGATAGCTTGGTGGTTAAAGTATTTGCCTGCAAATGATAATAACCTAGGTTGGATTCCCCAGTACCTACATAAAAGCCAGATGTGCAAAGTGGCACATACATCTGGAGTTCAATTCATTTACCACAGCTGGAGGACCTGGTGTGTGTCTCCCCCCCCCCATCTATGTCTGTCTCTTTACACTTGAAAATAAATAAAAGTTAAAATAAAATAAAATAAGTCTACCCAGCTCATAATATTTTGTATATATTAGTGACAAATTTTATATTTTTTTCTTGTTAACCTTCAGGAATATTAAAGATGGTTTGGGAAATCTGTCTTGGTGGTACACCCCTACAACTCTATCATTCAAGAAGCTGTGGGAAGGGAATCATAAATTCATGGCCAGCCTGGGATAAATAGTAAGACCCTTACCAGAAAAGCTATAAAATAATGAGCTTGGGTTCTTACTATGGGAATAACTGATTGATTTTAAACTCATTGTGAGTTTGTATGATGAGCTTTACTTGTATTTCCTGGCTCAAAGATTTAGATTAGAATTTCATGTATTTGATACCATATTAATATTGAACACATTTTTACTTGAATAATCCTACTAGAAAAGATATTGAAATTTAGGCACCATCAGTCACTTCATTTCTAAGGAAGTCTAATTTTTATCAATAGTTAATTTTGTAATAGTTTTAATTTTACAGGAATGTTGCAAAATAGAGTCCTCAGGTAATTCACATTGTCAACATCCAAATTCCCATGCTATTCTTGTCAGACCTAATGAACCAGTGCTCATGTGCTCTTGTTAACTTGGATGCATGTAGCATTGGAGAATTTCTCTGCTAGCTTCTTCTGCCTTAGGATCACTTATTAGAAATAAAACAACATATTTATATAATTGCATGCATGACAAAATTTTACTTTTTAAACATGTTCTGAAGTTTATATAGTGTAGAGTCTGTGTGTGTGTGTAGATAAGTGCACCCCATGTGCACAGAGGCAATCAGAGGACATAGGAAGGTCTTCCTTTATGGTTCATCTAGCTTACTCATTGAGACAGGATCTCGGGCTGAACTTAGAACTCATCATCATAGGCTATACTGCCTGGCTGTTCAATTAGCACAGTGAAATTTCTCCCTGCTCCCTCAGTGCTGGTATTATAGACATGAATGGCCATGCACTTGCTGGGGATAGAGCTTGGGTCCCCATGCTTATCCATCAAGTGCTCTTATGCTGAACCATTTCTCTAGCCCAATGCTCTGACTTTTAAGATATAATTTTCCCCCAAAATGCCAAACATTTCCTCACTTTTCTTAATGGAATTACACAGTGGACCTCCAGAGATTTGAACTTCAAATGATAATTTTTTCCAAACTGGAATTCAGCTCACTGCCCTCCTCTTAACTGGTCTGATTGCATGCAAGGCAGGCTAACTTCCATCCCTCTTCCTTCAAGCTCACATGGCAATGCTGTCTACATATGGTCTCCTACAGCTACTTCTTGGCAAGGTCTTGTCTTTAGGAAAACCAAATAAGGGAATATAATTTTCTGATTGTGGTCTTGTGTGTCACTGAGCTGGCTGAGTGAGGAGGTTGCCAACAATGTGATATTGGCCATGAGTTACCACTGAGCCCACGTTCTCACTAGAGAGTTGGTCAGACTGGTACCAGGGAACCTCGGGATTTGAATTCTACCAACACTCAGGTCTAATTTATACTTCCCTTTTAAAACATTCCACTGATATTCTGCTTATAAGATTGGGATATTTGATTATCTCAGCCTAAAAATTATAGTCAAGTGGAATTATAAGATATTTAGTTTAACTAATACCTACAACATATCTACAAAAATCATGTCCTGGAAATAAATAGGTCATATATATATATATATATATATATATATATATATATATATGTATGTATGTATGTATGTATGTATGTATGTATTATGTATGTATGTATGTATGTATGTATGTATTTATTTTGGGGAGAAAGGGGGGAAGAATTGGCATACCAGGGCCTTAGCCACTGCAATCACTCCAGATATGTGAACTACATTGTGGGCATGTGTGACTTTGTGTGCTTGCATCACCTTATGCTTCTGGCTTACTTGGGACCTGGAGAGGCAAACATGGTTCCTTTGGCTTCACAGACAAGCACCTTAATCACTAAATCATCTCTCCAGCCCCAAATATTTTAATATTAATAGATTAAGAGCTAGAAGTTTTGGCACTCAACATTGGTCAGGTCCCTATTGTCTAAAAGAGAGTATCACACAGCATATCAGCAGCTTCCTACCACAGATACCCACATCTGTGATTCTCCTGTTATCTCTACTGTGGATAAAAGAACCTTTTTATAACTATTCATAGTACTGAAATATCTAGCGCTCTCTGTTAATGATGTTACATTTGTCAGTGGGCCCCTTGTTGAACAGTTTTGCATTTTGAGAACATCTTAAATCCATCCCTTTATCATCCATTCTCTATACACTACTTCTTCACACAGATGCCACAGACATGGTAGGAAATGTATTGGTTCTTATTGTTAGGATTATTAGATGTATTCAGCTAAGACCACCTGTAAGACTTCTCAGCATCTATCCGAAGTAGCTGAATGAAATGATAATAAACTGTGTTGAAATCCCTGAGGGCCTCCTCCACAACACTGAGTGGCAGATCTCGGAATCAGAATGCATGTGGGAAGAGAATGGGGATCAATCATCAAAGAAAAGATGGACAACCAAATGAGAAGGGCAAAAGCTATAGATTCTCTGTTTTAACAGCTAGAGCATTCAACATTGTTCTCAGCTTGGGGTCAATGGGAGACAGAGGAGAACGAAAGCTTCCTGGTTGGGTACAGGGATAGCTCTACCAGGGCCTGATGGGAAGCTGCAGATGAACTAGCTAGACCAAGGTGTTTTATGGATTTGTGAGAGACATACCTCTGGCTCACTCATTTGTCTTAATTGCACAAAAGAACAAAAATTGGGGCTTTCAATTACTTGTGAAGTCATGGCCATTTATGACCAGTTGTTTTATTTGTTATTGTCTGAAATCTTGAGTTTTCTGAAGACAGTCTTCTGACTTTCCAAGAGCAGAGGCTGACCTACTAGGCTGCTCACTTTGGAGGACTTCTGGTTAAAATGGCAGTGTAGGAACCACGCCAAAGCAGCTTAGGGGAGAAAAAGCCAAAAAATAAGTAAATAAACACAGCAAAATACATTCTTCTACTAAAAAGTGAAGTGTATAAGAAATTACCAAGGGCAGTAGAGATGTAGGAGAGATCCAGAGCATCCAGAGCCCACATAGGCAGGCAGAAGCGGTTCCAGTAGCAGTAGCACCAGGTGTGCAGGGCCACAGTTTCAAGGCTCAGCTTGAGCTTCAGGAAAAGCCAGGTGAAGGGATTTTCCACTCACACCAGACCTCTTTGCAAACTCAAGAAATGTGGAGAACCAAAGCAAACAAGGGAAGAGCAGATCATGAGGTAGAGGATCATGTGGACCAGCAGGAGAACTACAGCCACCATCCACAGCCTCCCCTTCCCCACTGCCAGTGGCGGCATCAGCAAGCACCAGAGACAAGGGGAAGGAAGATCACATCACCTAGCACTGGTGATCCAACAACCCAGCCAGTCTACTTGATGCCACAGTGCACCAAAGAGGGAACCAAGAAGAAGCACAGCATAACTGAGACCAGAATAATCCCAAAAGGTAACTGGGACTACACCAGGTCAGTACTCACCAAATAAGCCTGGTATATAGGCCTGATCTGGAAGTGCTCATTGCACCTTCCATATCAGGATAAATTATATGTTAAATCTGATGGATGGTCAGATTTGCCATTCTTAAATAAGCTATATTTTGGTCTTGTTATTTGTTGCTTCTTGATTTGTAGTGGCTTTGTTTCCTCTTCTGTTGTACACTAGGGAGGAGTCTCACTTGGTCACAAGCTGACCTGGAACACTCAACAAACCAGAAATCTTAACCTCCTTATTAATAGGATTAAGAGTGTGGGGCAACACACACCCTAAGGGACAGTGATTTTGTTAGAGGATCTGATTGTAATAATACCTACTCTTGCATAAATACTCTCTTCTGTTTGTCATTGAAAGTGTATATTGTTTAGTTAAAATTTAGAATCTGCCTGCATTTTGTTCCACTCAGCCTACTTGAATACTCTTATAGCAGGCAAATCCAACACCTAAGGTCACTTTTTAGATACTCTGAGAGTCTTGAGGGCCACACCTATAACATCAGATTGATTGATACATCTAATAATACTGCAGCTAACTTAAAAATCAAAGCATTAAATTAACACAAGATGCAAAAATATATACATTATTACAACAGAAGCACCAAAAATCTAGACAATATAAATCCACAAAAAAGTATTAATGCATCAGAAATGACCTCTAGTGAGAATGTTAGAGGAAATGCCTGAGGAAGGTTTAAAATGAACAATTATAAATATGCTCAAAGAAGCCAAAGAGGAAATCAAAGGAATGAAAGAGGAAATCAAAAGAACCAAAGAAGATACAGAACACCAATTTAATGAAATAAAGAGGTCAGTACCAGACATAAATAAGGAAATAGAAATAATAAAGAAAAAAACACTCATAATTACTAGCAATGAAGAATACAGTTAATGAAATAAAAATCTCTGTAGAAAAATCTCACCAGTAGAATGGATGAAGGAAGGGAAAGAATATCTAAACCAGAAGATCTTGTGGCAGATCTAATACAGTCCAACAAAGTGAAAGACAAACTAAGAGGAAAGTATGAATGGGAATTTCAAGATATTCTGGGCACTGTGAAATTATCAAACATAAGAATTCAGGGTATAGTAGAAGGAGAAGAATTTCACTGCAAAGGCATAGTAGGCATTTGCAACAAAATCATAGAAGAAAACTTCCCCCAAATTGGGAAAGAGGTGCCAATGCAGATACAGGAAGCCTTTAGAACACCAACCAGACAAAACCTGTAAAGAACCTCTCCTTGCATATTATAATTAAACTATCAAACGTAGAATCCAAAGAAAAAAATATTGAAAGCAATTAGAGAAAAATCAAGTTGCCTTCAAAGGCAAGCCCATCAGGATCACAGCAGATGACTCAATACAAACTTTAAAAGCCAGTAGGGCTTGAAGTGATGTATTCCAAGTTCTGAAAGATAACAACTGTCAACCAAGGTCACTTTATCCTGCAAAGCTATCCATTCAAATAGGTCATTCCACAACAAAAGCAGGCTAAGGGAATATTTGAAGACAAAATCAGCTGTACAGAAAATAATTGAAAGTATCCTCCATGCTGAAGAGAAAGAAAGGCACACATATAAGGAACCTGAAAAAAAGAAACAATACTCAAATACTAGTTAACACAAGAGAACAAAGGTAAAACTGGAAGAACTACAAAAAAAAAAATTAAAGCAAGGCATGGTGGCGCAGGCATTTAATTCCAGCACTCAAGAGGCAGAGGTAGGAGGATCACCGTGAGTTGAAGACCATCCTGAGACTAATGAATTCCAGGTCATCCTGAGCTAGAGTGAAACTCTACCTTGAAAAAAAAAAGGCAAAAAATAAATGCACATCTTTCAATAACATCTCTTAATATCAATGGCCTCAATGTCCCAACCAAAAGACATAGGTTTGCAGGATGGGTTACAAAGCAGGAGCCTTTAATTTTTTGCCTCCAAAAAACTCACCTTTCCACAACGGATGGACACTGTCTTGGGTGAAAGGTTGAAATAATGGGCCTAGAAAACAAGCAGGGGTTGCTATCCTAATATCTGACAAGGCAGACTTCAACATTAGTTAGGAAAGATAAGGAAGGTCAGTTTATATTGAATAAAGGCACACTCCAACAGGAGGACATTACAATCCTAGGCTGCTCACTTTGGACACTGTTGGTGTCCTGGGCCAGCTGTTTCAGATTGTGAGTCAGATGTCTGTTTCCATCTGGGATCTGATCATGATCCTCTCATACATTTCATTTCTGATGTAACTAAAAATGTCATTGTGCCTTCTGCCCTTCAATTATGTCAGAGCTTCAGATCTTGGGGTATCTCTGGTTTGGCAGTGTCCCCCACATGCAGAGTTGACTCACAAGGCATCAATGACAATCTGGAATCATTTAAGGTTTGCTTTAGGTTTCATAAAAGATGTGGGCTTTAGCTTAGATAGTAGTTAATTTTCAGGTACTGTTTGGTGTCACATGGATAAAACTGTGAAATGTTAAACTTGAATATATTTCTGCTTTGGAAAATATTCAGTAAGTTGGAGCAAAAACATATGAGTAAGTAAATTTAAATATACGTTTTGCAATGTGGAAACTCTAGTATTTTGCAGATTACACATTCATCTCCACATGATAAATGAAAGTAGCACAAAATAATAAATTCTGGCCTCTCAACAGCTATGGGAGTTTGCAGGATGGACATTAACAAGCAGACCAGTCCTTTAGAAGATATGGGATGCTGACATGTAGCCATCAAAGATGTACATGAGAGAAAACTTCAATTACATTTCCAAGGCTCTGTTAAGAAATGATTCATGGGGTCCTTTTTGCTTCAGGTGGCATTAATAAATACATGCAGTGCAGAGCATGGTGAAAACATGGTGCTCATAGAAATCCTCTGTTCTCTTCTGCAATTGCATCTGAGGTATTCAGAGGCAGAAACAAGCCATCCTGCTTGTTTACTAGCAGACATCCCTATGAATAAACCTTTAATCTTTCCCTCAGAAGGGGAAAAATGAATCATTTCTGATTCATGGAAGATCCTCTTAAGTGTTTGTTAGGTGAAAGCAAGTGTGTATACTGCAAGTTATAACCTTAAAGTTGACAACCCCCCTAAAGGTACCATCATGTTTATTGCCAGGTATTGACTGAGGACAGTCCATCATCCTTGCTAGATTTCCATTAGGGCAACTACAGTTGGAAGTTGTGCAGTGGCAGTATGGTGGGAAGTATACACAGCAGATGTTTATGTGTAATAGCCACCAGTTGACTTCAT
Source organism: Jaculus jaculus (assembly GCF_020740685.1). Classification (NCBI taxonomy): domain Eukaryota; kingdom Metazoa; phylum Chordata; class Mammalia; order Rodentia; family Dipodidae; genus Jaculus; species Jaculus jaculus. The sequence goes on from NW_025423496.1 coordinate 54,352, forward strand.
ATGCATTTGCTCCTGAAGGACAACTCTTGTACTAACTCCCATTAGCTAAGTATTTTCTATGCATTTTACCTAATTTCCCTACTTAAATGTGCTCCCAATTAATTTATGAGAGTATAGGATCTAAGGAAATTAAGACAGTTACTCTTTTAGCGGATATAAGCCTTGAATCTGGTGTCAAGATAAGTCGCACACTAAAGCTAGTGTGTGAATGGGAATCTACACTGATTCTTTTGTTATTGGACTCAAGTGTCATTAACATGACCTCTGATTTCTGTCAACCCTGGACTTATGCAGGTCTCTGTGAGAACCCAGAAAAAATGAGTTGTAACCACTAATCTCTTTCCAGGACATCTGCCAACCAGAGTATTACTTCCTTGCTGGTCCCATCCATGCCTTGTGCAGAATGAAGGGGTGGCATTGGGTCTCTGTTTCACTAAAGCATCATTTTATTTCACATGAAATGTATCTTCAAAGCAGTCCTTTCCAAAAAGAAAGAAAATGAGGATTTTTCCCCAGTGAGAAATCTTCCCCTTTCATCCTCAACTGATTGAAGAGCTCAGGAGATGCTATTGTGGCCTTTGTGAGACCTGAAGCCTTGGTCTCTCCATCATCTCTCTACCTGCTATGATTTGGTGAGATCTTTAGTACATGCTTATGTATCTTTATTACAGAAAATAATACTGGTATGAGAGACAATTCTTATGTGTCCCTGGGGGATCCTACTGCCCCAGATCCCATAACACTAGACATCATGCACTTGGATGATATGGAGAATCCAGGATGAGTGGAGATACTAGACACATGCATGATGCCAACTCTAGTAAAAAATCAAAGGCAATATCCTCTACTATGGGTATTCCTTTCATTTTTTTCTGAAATCCTTAAGTCACTTTTAAACATTAAAGGCTTTTTATAAAACAGTTTTATGAGTGATATTATAAGTGCTATGACATCAAAATATTAGTGTACAATGATCATCATTTTCTTACACATGAGGCCTGTGTAACATGATCATTGCTTTGCTACAGACCAGGGAAGGGGTATCATCTTTGTATTACAGATGAAGCCTGGGGAGACATGACCATCATTTTGCTACAGAAGTGGTATGGGTGACACAAATTATCATTATTTTACAGATGTGGCCTGGGGGTCATAATCATCACTGTGTTATAGTTTAGCACTGAGGAGACATGACCATCACTGGGTTGCAAATGTGGCCTGCAGAGACATGATCATCATTGTGTTACAGATGAGGCCTAGTGAGACTTGGTCATCATTGTGCTATAGAAGTAGTATGGTGAGATGACATTATTATCATTATTTACAGATGCTGCCTGGGGGACATGATCATCACTGTGTTACATATGAGTCCAGGGGATCATCATAGGCTTACAGACAAGGACTTGGAAGATGACATATTCAGATGAGGCCTGGGAGACATGATCATCATTGTGTTACAAATGATATTTTAGAGAAGAGGCCAGTGGAGACATCAATATAATTGCATTACAGGTGAGGCCTGTGGAGCCTTGATCATCATTTTGTAACAGATGAGACCTGTTTAGATGACTTCATCATCATTGTGTTGCAGATAAGGTCTGAGTAACATAATCATCATTTCCATACAGACAAGGCCTGAGGAGACTTAATCACTGTTGTGTTACAGATGAGGCCTTGGAATGTTTATCATCATTGTGTTACAAATGAGGCCTGAGGAGACATAATCTTCACAATGTTACACATGTGGCCTGGAGAGACATGATCACCATTTTGCTACAGAATTTTTATGTTGAGACATTATCATTATTGTACTGATGTGGCTTGTGTGTCATGATCATCACTGTAGTACAGATGAGGCCTGGGGAGACATGATCATCCTTGGGTCATTGATAAGGCCTCTGGAGATGACATGATCATGTTTGTATTTCACATAGGCCTTGGAAGTCATGATCATCATCATGTTATAGATGAGGCCTGAGGAGACGTGACTTTCAGTATTTTAGAGAAGAGGCTGTGAGGATACATGAACATCATTGTGTTAAATATGAGGCCTGGGGAGACTTGATCATCATGTTGTAAATGAGGCCTGTCAAGATGACATGACTATCATTGTGTTGCAGATGAGGCCTGGGTAATATGATCATCATTGTGTTACTGAACAGGCCTGGGGAGACTTGGTCATCTTGGTGTTACACATGAGGTCTGGGGAAACTTTATCATCATTGTATTTCAGATGAGGCCTGAGGAAACATGATCATCATTGTGTTACAAATGATGCCTAAGAAGATATGATGTTCACTATATTATAAATGGGGCCTGGGGAAAATGATCTTTAATGTGTTACAGATGAGGCCTGAGGAGACATGATCATCACTGACTTACAAATGAGGCCTGGGGTATACATGATCATCATTTTGTTACACATGTGGCCTGGAGATACATGATTGTTGTTTTACAGGTGAGTCTTGGAGAGACACTATCCACGTTGTGTTATGGTTGAACCCTGGGGAAACATGATCATCATTGTCATACACATAAGGCCTGGCAATATGACTTCATCATCATTGTGTTAGAGATGTGGCTTGGGGAGACATGATCATCATGTGTTAGGGATGAAACAGGCCTGGGGAGACATATCATGATCTTGTTACAGATGAGGTCTGGAGATACATAATTATGATTTTGTTACAGAGAGTCTTGGGAGACTTGATTAACATTGTGTTACAGATGAGGCTTAGGGAGAAAGGGGATATAAAGGGAATAGAAAGGGAGGGAGGGGGACTTAATGGAATGATATTTTATATATGTAAGTAGAAGAACAGGTTAATGGGGGTGAAAAGGCCTAAGTGAAGTCAGGGGAAGATATTGAGTAAAGGAAAGGTGGAGGGAGAGCTAATCAAAATCTAAAAGGATATAAATAAGTCATGGGTATCCATAATATCACAGTGCCTGACACTACCTACAGAAGACCATCATAATATTATGATAAGATCATGACATCAAAATATATGAGAGTCTGAGAGGGGGAGGGGATATGATGGAGAGAGGAGTTCCAAAGGGGCAAATGGAAGGAGGGAGGGAATTACTATGGATTATTGTCTACAATTATGGAAATTGTCAGTTTAAAAATTAAAGAAAGATATCAGGTGCTATACATAGAACATGAGGTTCAGTGGGGTGAGCTCAGGAACAGACAAGGAGAAGAATGTGCACTTCTGTGCCCTCACTTGTGACTACCTCTCCTGGGTGCTGTTTGGTTTGAGTAATGGCCCTATCAAGAAAGACAACAGGGGCTGTTATTCTAAGCTTATTTCCAGGCTATTTTGGGTCTTTTAGTATTGTTAGCAGGAAAGAAAAGAAGAAAAGCTATATTTGTTGCTTTCAGAATAATAATGTTTAAGCACTGATTTTTTTTTTTTTTGCTGTCTTGATCTTTCCTTCTGCTATTAAACAATAATTGAGGTTTCAAGAAGAATATAGATTTGTTTCTATCAAATGGTGCAAGTTTGAGAGGCCATATTTCTCAAGGACCTTCTTTTTGTGATATACCATAGTGGAAAGCATTTATATGGTGAGAGATTAATGGAAGTATAAGGGTAGAGTTGAATTTATCTTTTTATTAGGAGCCTTCTTCCTAGTTTATTTGACCCACTTCTCCAAAACAATACTAACTAAATTATAAAGACTAAGTTCTCATGATCCCAACTCCTCTTGAAGGTTCCATCATTCAGCTTTGTGCACAGGGGATTAAAAGGCTCCAGTACATGGATGTTTTCCATTCAAACCATAACAATATCTCTGTTTTGGAGTGGATGAACCAAACATAAAAATAATTGCATTTTGAAATGATAAGAATTCTAGTCACATTATTCCAGTTATTCATTTAAGATGCATTTTCCAGGAACTAAGAACATACTCCCTCATTAAACAATGAAACATTTTCAAGAAAATGTCTGAGGTTCAGCAAATGCCAGATCAATATTTAATTTGGAAGATACAATATGCCTTCATTAGGCAGCAGGTGTGGTAAGTGAATCTTACCATTTGAATTTGTCATGCAATTTTGTTCATGGGATTGCAGATGAATGCCACATACATGCTATCTATCAGATGTATAAATTCATAATGAGTCTCTGTCATAAATGTTACATCTGATGAAACAAAATCACAAAGGGGGGGGATAGCTCCTCATGAAACTTCTCTTACATATTCTACAGACATTGATTCCACATCATTGATGTCCAAACCCTGAACACTAATGCACAAACAGGTCCATTGGCTTCTATGGTTGTTTACACTTAGAACACAAATCTTATACAAAAAAAACACAAAAAAACCCTAGAACTCAATGGGTAATTTTTGGCCTCAAAATCAGAAAATTTTGGAACACATTTATAGCTCCACATCTCTCTTTCCAGAGGTTGCCACAAAAAGTATTTCTTTGGTGAGAGTCACAAATGAACAAAGATCTCTTTTAGATATATGGAACTATATTTGAATCACCACCACTACCACCACATATTTCAATGAGTTTCTGTCAGTAGAACAATAAATATTTGCAAAATCCACCATGTTTAGATTCTGGTATAGAGATAGTGTATCAGCACTGTGCTAATAATCCCAAAATCTCAGTATTTGGAATAGTTAAGAATTGTTTATGCCACATGTCTTGGCAAGGAGACTTTTGCTGTAGTGAACATTCAATGTGCTCACTAACAAAAGCTTCATTTTAGCACCATCACAGTGGCCAGAGGAAAATGGAGATGTGCTATCATTTGTCAAAGCTTCTAACTCAAGTTGCATATGTCACCTCCATTCCTATTTCAATAACCACATCAAGTCACATGCCAGCCTTCTTTTAAAGGATAAAAGGCACTCACCGTGCCATGTTCTGGGAAGGAAAAGACATGTTTCTAAACCTCCACAGATAACCTTGTGATAGAGAATATAGACCCAGAGACCTTTATAGGAACCCAGTGTCTTCCCTCCACTAGATAAGTCAAAATCTCACCAGTGTGGATCAGCCTTGGATGATTTCAATGGGATGTTCCGCTTCCACAGTAGTTCTACCTCTTGACTAAGGCAGGGTGAACTTTGACACTAGGGAAGAAGCTGGTGCACAGAAGTGTCATCAAACCCACAAACTCAATTCATCCAATGATAATTTGAAATTTGGAGAATATGCATCAATTTAATTGTCTATTTTTTATTTCTTTAGAATGAGAATGAGAGAGAGGAGAGATAAAGAATTGGTGCACCAGGGCCTCAGCCACTATAGTTGAACGTCAGATGCTTGTACTACCTAGTGGGATGTGCAACCCTGTGCTTACCTCACCTTTGTGCATCTGGCTTATGTGGGATCTGGAGAGAGTCAAACATGGGTACTTGGGCTTCGCAAGCAAGTGTTTTAACTTCTAAGCAATCTCTCTGGCCCTAGAAATGTCTAATATTATGAAACAAAACCTTTGTAGCAATTACCTAATAAGAAATAGGAGATGCATAATTCTAGATGAACTCTTTAGCATTCTTATAGTCCAGTTAAATCACAGAAAAGTGACTAGAAATCTTTGGTGGGACATAGCCATTGAAATGTTTTATCTCCACTTGAACTTTGGCTAGAAATGCCTAAACTTATGTGCTGTCTACCAATAGTACAACAGTCAAAGCTATACATCACAAAATATCCCAGGTAACAGTTGGTCAATCTCCATGGTAACTGAACCTCAACTTTAATTTCAAGGGAAGCCTCTTACATTTCTCTTGGCTCATACACCTGCAATGACATACTGGTTATCTTCTTCCTTTCAAAAGTAAACAAGAGTGCATGGATTAAAAATAAAAACAGCCTATATTGTTTGGGCCTTTGTCGAATATCAAGTAGCTATAGTTGCTTGACCCAAAGTCCGGGTCCTCAAGTCTATTCCATTGGTCTATACTCCTGTTTTTATGCCAGTACCATGCTGTTTTTATTGCTATGGCTTTGTAATATAGCTTTAGATCAGGTATGGTGATGCCACCAGAGGTATTTCTTTTGCTGAGGATATGTTTGGATATGCGAGGCCTTCTGCCTTTCCATATGAAATTTGAGATCATTTTTTCTATGTCTGTGAAGAACACTGTAGGGATTTTAATTGAAATTGCATTAAATCTATATATTGCCTTTGGTAGTATTGTCATCTTCACAATGTTAATTCTGCCTATCCAGGAGTACGGGAGGTCTTTCCATTTTCTCAAGTCCTCCTCAGTTTCTTTTTTGAGTGTTTTTATGTTTTCGTTGTATAGACCTTTCACTTCCTTGGTTAACGTTATTCAAAGATATTTTTTTGTTGTTGCTATTGAAAATGGGACTATGTCCCTTATTTCTTTCTCTGTATCTTTGTCATTTTCATATAGAAATGTTACTGATCTTTGTGCATTGATTTTGTATCCTGCTACTTTGCTATAGTAGTTAATCACCTTCAGGAGTTTTGGGATGGAGTCTCTCGGGTCTCTTACATATACAATCATATCATCAGTGAATAGAGCTAACTTAACTTCTTCCTTTCCAAATGTATCCCTTTTATTTCCTTCTTCTGTCTTATTGCTTAATCTAGGACTTCGAGTACTATATCTAAAAGCAGAGGTGAGAGACGACAACCCTGTCTTGTTTCTCCATAAGACACTGGAGAGGGTAGGATCAAGTCTAACCTAAATCCTTTACATCTTCCCTCCCTCCCTCTCCTTCTCTCTCTCTCTCTCTCCTCTCTAACTCCTATATATTAGTTACCTTTTTTCCTCATTCTCTTAGGGGACACTGACCTGTAACTCCCAGTACCAGCATGAGCTTTTGATCAGAGAAACCTACAAGATTTTCTAAAAGAATGACAGATTTCTGTCAGAGTATTTGATGACCCACCAAAGGTTAGTGGTAAGACCCTATTGCTGAAGACAATTATGCAGCTGACACATAAAATGGAACGGCATGGCTGGAAGCCAGGAGAGAGTCAGTCCCCCACATCTAGTGCCAGAAGGTGCTACATGGTTGACTGGGGGAAATGACCAATATCTGTCCAAGCAACTCATGGTCCAACTTACTTAGCAGCAAATAACCTGTTGTGATGCCCACACAAGTGCAATAGTGGCACACAGCCATGGTGAGGAACCAACTGCTCTTGATTCGGCTAACTGATCCCCTCAGTGGTACGAGACCCATAGCTGAAGCTGGGAAACAAGTCAGAACCATATCCAAACATAAGCCCACTCTCCAATATCAAGCTACCATCCATCATGGGCTACAAGAGGGCCTACACCTATTAAACTCTCTTTAAAAAAAGTAAGGGCTATCTCATTTGTCCTGGTGCTAACTTACTCTCCATTGGAGAATCTGTTTCTCTTTTTCAGATATATGCAGTTCCTAAGGAGAGAGCCAGCCCACCATACCTCAAAAGGGCCCTGGCTGAAACTAAGGAAAATAGGTAAAACAAGCAAGGGTTCTGTTTTCCTGATGAACCAGATACCAGCACAAGGGGGAAGGAGACCAACACAGAGAAAAAATCAATGCCTACCAAATCAGAGAGCCAGAGCCTCAGAGGCCCCCAACACCTCATCACTGAAGCAGACCAAAAATGAACCCAACATGGCTAGGGAAATTTTGCGGAAGAGGGGGCGGAAAGAATGTCAGAGTCACATGTTGGGTCATGATATACAGAATCATTTACCGTACGAATAACTGTGGGAAAACTCCACAATGCATGACCCATATACCTCAACAAGGAGGGGTAAATTGGGGAGGGGGTAGGTCATGGATGAGCCTAATAATGGTACCAAATAGTCTGTACTTGCTGAATAGAAAACATAAAAAATAAAAACAACACATTTTCCTCTAGAATGCTATTTAGCTTTAGACAAACCGATGTCTTCAACCACTCAATGTGATGAGGTCCTTCACCTACAATCCTTAGACATACCAATGACTTTTAATGACTGCATTCTAAAGCACAAAGAAGATTGTGTTTTCCTCCAACAACATATGATACTGCTGTGATTTTGTTCTAGGCTGAATTCTACAGCAAATGCATACATATATACACACATACATACATACACATATATACTTACATACAAACATACACATACACACATGAACTACTATGCAGATATTACAATATAAGTGAGACTTGCTAACTTCAATCATTCTCTGGACATGTCATTATCTCCAAAAATTGAGTATGGGAGACTAGGCACAGGCATATTAATGTGTGTTTTACATTGACCATGAGAAATGAGGCCTTGAGAAAGCAACAGGGTTCACTAGCAATGCCAAGAAGGGATGAACACTGGGACACCTACTGCCACTTGGATAAGAAACCTTAACATCTTCTGTGGATGGACATGGATGCATGGCATCTCTGTGGACTGGTAACTGTAGCAATGCTGCCATGATCACTAGCTAACATGTCTGTTGAGTGAATTTCACTGTAGAGGTGAGTGGTTTCTCTGCCTGTCAGTGAGCTGGATATTCCTCATAACATGGTCACCTCAATACTGACACTGAGGCTACAATTAGCCTTCCAAATCCCAGATGAGACACTTAGCTATACCTGCTCTGCTTTGTGGTAATAGTCTACTAAATCACTATACCATGAACCCCTGTTCTGCAGCCTTTCATGCACACTGCAACGGGGAAGTCCCCTTTTCTGTTTGATAATGTCCTTCTCTGTTCAAAACTTCTGCACTGCCTCCCAATTCCCTGTCACAAAAAAGGGGGATGTGCCTGTTTCTCCTCTCAGGAAAAACCCAAGGACACAGGAGATTTTGGTAGGAACACCAGCAGACCTTTAAATGGTGTTCTTGAAACTCCATGTCAGTCATCCAGTTCTTGTCATCTGCCTCTTACTCCTGACTAGGTGGGAAGGCGCACATTGATAGCACATGATAAAGAAAATAGCAACTGTAATTCTCTCAATCCTTTGAAAATGAAAATCAACTGTTAGGGATACAGCCATGAAGATTACAAGAGAAAACAATTTCTACTTGCTGGAAAACTGTTTTGGAGAGATGTGTCCAAATGTATGAGGGAAGGTTTAGTTAAGAAGCATCATAGCAGAATCAGTTGCACAGTCACAGTCCAACTCCTCTTCCAGAAGTAATTGTTGTACCAGATGAATTCTAGAGAAAAGGACTTTGGTATCCCCAGTAACAAAAATGTTTCATGGAAGGTTTGATGATTCCAGGTCAGAACCTAGGCCACTAGAGATAATGGTTGTCCAGCCTCTTCAGACATCATACCCACTTATTACCCTTGGCACCAATGTGACACCTTTGTCTCAGTCTCTAGCAAAATGTGCTGCTATGATGCTTCTTAATTAAACTAGGAGTAATTTCAGACTGCTCCTTAGGAAAGGTGAAAGTAAATTATGCCATAACAGAAATGAAAATCCCCCTTGATAGCCCCATAGACAAATTGTGCTTGTGAAAAAGAAGTTTTATTCACATCAATGTATCTTATTTTTAATTGTCCTTTGTGACTCTGAAATCCCCACATCTAAAGCAATATCTTGAAATGATGTGATACTCTGAAACTTCAATGAATAAGTATTTCTTGAAGTACGATATTCCTCAGGACAAGCTGCATATGCACAAAGTCCCCGTAGTAACAAATGACATATTCTATTAATTAAGATGACATGTATTGCTCACTTCTGCCTGTATTTTGAGTTTCGAATTTTGTCATTTTATGACACCCCTCCTGGAGGGACTTCCTGTGTCTAGGATGCTGACGGTTACAGTGAAAGTAGAATGTGGAGAATACTCCAGTAGCTTAAGCAGCAAAGCCCAGGATCACCAGATCTTCCACCCCATGCAACTAACAAAGAAGTTACGTTGTGCTGTACACTTATGCTGTAGGTTGCATAAGTGCATTCTAATCAAGGAGCACAGAGGTACCTGGTATAGAACTGTATCTTTAAGAAGAGAAACAGAGGGACTAAATCACTTAGATACTAAGAATATTTGAATTTATTCTACTTAGAATATAAACAGGATCTCATAAACGTATGCATTCATATTGTTCCCAAACTATAAATTTAATTGGTATTTTACATCTAAGTCAAATGTATACATGGAATTTCAAGTGAATACTGATGAGGTAAATGACCAGCTATTCTAAGGATTCTGTCACTAGATATATATTTCAGATATATTCAAAATTTTAATTCAAAAGCGCTTAATTTTCCAGGAAAGCATGCATATAATTTTTGTAACTGCAATACTTTATTACCAGGACCTTGAAGATACACAGCTACTCAGAACAGCTTTCCTCTCCATAAGTTCATTGTTGCACATTAGATTTTCCCATATTGCCTTTTAAAACTTAAACTGTGCACCTTTGATTATTAACATCTTCCCATTCCCCCTGCCCTGAAACCCTAAAAACAAACAGTCCACCAATTTTTATGAGTTCACCTATTTAAAATTTAACATGAAAAAAATGCAGTATTTGTCTTTCTGAATCTGGTTTATTTCACATAACAATATCCTCATGGCTCATCAAATTATAGGTTCCTTTCATTTTAAAGGATGAATAATATTCTAGCAATATAGTTTCTTTCATGTATAAATGACTAATTCATTTGCTGTTATGTCTTAGCTATTGTGGACAGTTCTGCTAGTAACATGGAGATGTAAGCATGTATTCAAAGTACTGATTTAATTTTCTTTAGATGTGTATCTAAGCATGGGATTCCTTTTTGCTGATAGTCCTATTTTTAATGTTTGAGGATCCTCTATAGTTTCATGAATGTCAGTGTCAATTTGGATTCTGCCCGACAGTCTGGAAGAATTTACTCCACTCCCTTCTCATAAACTTTTATCTTTTTGATAATAACTATTCTAACAGCAGGGAGGTGATATCTCACTGTGGTTCTGACTTGCATTTGCATGCCCATTAATGATATTGAGTATCCTTTCCTATAGCTCTTGTCCATTTGCATGTGATAATTTACGATTTCTATTCATGTCCTCCTTCCGATTTCAAAATAGGATTATTTGCACATTAGGTATTGTATTATATAAATTACTCACACTTGTGCTAACATCCTTTTCTCCATCCCAGGTCACCATCAATGATAGTGTGCTACATTTAGTAGCTGGTTCTATTTCCACTCCAGTTGACCTTTATACTTGCTCAGTCTTTCCTTAGTTGTGATGACCTCAACAGTGAGTATATTGTGGGATTTCCTCCCACTGGGGATTGTCTCATACTTTTACATTTGATTAGACTAAGACAAAACATGGTGCCAGTTTACCACATCACATCTTAGCTCGTACTCAACAGAAACTATTGTTATTGATATGAACTTTGACAAAATGAATGAGGTGGTGTCCAGCCTATTCATTTTAAAATTACTCTTTGCAGTGATATCATAATCTGTAGCCCATGTTGATGACATGAGGAGATAAGCTTCTCAAAATGTCTGTTTTAAACATGGATTGAGTCATTGAACTGTGGTATATCTACACTAAGAAACATTTGGAGGAACACATAACAATTGAAAGGAATATCACTTCATGTTGTTTTGATACAAACTCCTGAATAAAAATGATAGATGGAATGAGAGAACTGTAGTCTCTGATATGTGTATATGTGTGTGCATAGTAACTTCCACATTCTTACCTAGAAAATTCTACAAAATTCAGAAAACAGACAGTTTGTCCATGGATTGGGCTGGTGAAAGAAGGAAAGAAATACAAAGGGTTTGAGGACTTCTGTGGGTAGATGCATGGATTGCTTGTCTTGACTGTGGTTATGGCTGTATATGTATACATATCTTTTATAGTTTCAATATGTATGACGTATGTTAGTCATAACACAGTAAGCTTGGAAAAACTCCACTGTTTCCTATATACTGTTTCATATATATTTGATGGTATGAAAATAAAGTATCTTTCTTAATATTCCAATGTTTGACTTGTATCAAAAGATGACTGTGATGGGTTTCTAATGAAAGAGGAAAGTTGGAGAGCATACAATTGCTTATAAGTGTGTGTTCATTTATTTTATTTGGCATTATGCTTACTCAGTTGAGTTTCCATCGTGGTGGATAGCTCACCATTCACAGTTGTAAGCTGGTGAGGGCAGTGTAATGTCCAATCTGTTGCTTTGTAATCACCAAGGGTAAGTGTTGTCGGTGGTAACTTATTAAACATCCACAGCCTTTGGTTACAATAGCTTATGGAGTATAGTGGCTAACAACTTAAGCTCCCACAGTATTGAGAAAGAAAATCAAAATTTGTAAGTGAAATCTTATTGTTAAAATGTCTGACCAATGGGATGGAGAGATAGCTTGGTGGTTAAAGTATTTGCCTGCAAATGATAATAACCTAGGTTGGATTCCCCAGTACCTACATAAAAGCCAGATGTGCAAAGTGGCACATACATCTGGAGTTCAATTCATTTACCACAGCTGGAGGACCTGGTGTGTGTCTCCCCCCCCCATCTATGTCTGTCTCTTTACACTTGAAAATAAATAAAAGTTAAAATAAAATAAAATAAGTCTACCCAGCTCATAATATTTTGTATATATTAGTGACAAATTTTATATTTTTTTCTTGTTAACCTTCAGGAATATTAAAGATGGTTTGGGAAATCTGTCTTGGTGGTACACCCCTACAACTCTATCATTCAAGAAGCTGTGGGAAGGGAATCATAAATTCATGGCCAGCCTGGGATAAATAGTAAGACCCTTACCAGAAAAGCTATAAAATAATGAGCTTGGGTTCTTACTATGGGAATAACTGATTGATTTTAAACTCATTGTGAGTTTGTATGATGAGCTTTACTTGTATTTCCTGGCTCAAAGATTTAGATTAGAATTTCATGTATTTGATACCATATTAATATTGAACACATTTTTACTTGAATAATCCTACTAGAAAAGATATTGAAATTTAGGCACCATCAGTCACTTCATTTCTAAGGAAGTCTAATTTTTATCAATAGTTAATTTTGTAATAGTTTTAATTTTACAGGAATGTTGCAAAATAGAGTCCTCAGGTAATTCACATTGTCAACATCCAAATTCCCATGCTATTCTTGTCAGACCTAATGAACCAGTGCTCATGTGCTCTTGTTAACTTGGATGCATGTAGCATTGGAGAATTTCTCTGCTAGCTTCTTCTGCCTTAGGATCACTTATTAGAAATAAAACAACATATTTATATAATTGCATGCATGACAAAATTTTACTTTTTAAACATGTTCTGAAGTTTATATAGTGTAGTGTCTGTGTGTGTGTGTAGATAAGTGCACCCCATGTGCACAGAGGCAATCAGAGGACATAGGAAGGTCTTCCTTTATGGTTCATCTAGCTTACTCATTGAGACAGGATCTCGGGCTGAACTTAGAACTCATCATCATAGGCTATACTGCCTGGCTGTTCAATTAGCACAGTGAAATTTCTCCCTGCTCCCTCAGTACTGGTATTATAGACATGAATGGCCATGCACTTGCTGGGGATAGAGCTTGGGTCCCCATGCTTATCCATCAAGTGCTCTTATGCTGAACCATTTCTCTAGCCCAATGCTCTGACTTTTAAGATATAATTTTCCCCCCAAATGCCAAACATTTCCTCACTTTTCTTAATGGAATAACACAGTGGACCTCCAGAGATTTGAACTTCAAATGATAATTTTTTCCAAACTGGAATTCAGCTCACTGCCCTCCTCTTAACTGGTCTGATTGCATGCAAGGCAGGCTAACTTCCATCCCTCTTCCTTCAAGCTCACATGGCAATGCTGTCTACATATGGTCTCCTACAGCTACTTCTTGGCAAGGTCTTGTCTTTAGGAAAACCAAATAAGGGAATATAATTTTCTGATTGTGGTCTTGTGTGTCACTGAGCTGGCTGAGTGAGGAGGTTGCCAACAATGTGATATTGGCCATGAGTTACCACTGAGCCCACGTTCTCACTAGAGAGTTGGTCAGACTGGTACCAGGGAACCTCGGGATTTGAATTCTACCAACACTCAGGTCTAATTTATACTTCCCTTTTAAAACATTCCACTGATATTCTGCTTATAAGATTGGGATATTTGATTATCTCAGCCTAAAAATTATAGTCAAGTGGAATTATAAGATATTTAGTTTAACTAATACCTACAACATATCTACAAAAATCATGTCCTGGAAATAAATAGGTCATATATATATATATATATATATATATATATATATATATATATATGTATGTATGTATGTATGTATGTATGTATGTATGTATGTATGTATGTATGTATGTATTATGTATGTATGTATGTATGTATGTATGTATTTATTTTGGGGAGAAAGGGGGGAAGAATTGGCATACCAGGGCCTTAGCCACTGCAATCACTCCAGATATGTGAACTACATTGTGGGCATGTGTGACTTTGTGTGCTTGCATCACCTTATGCTTCTGGCTTACTTGGGACCTGGAGAGGCAAACATGGTTCCTTTGGCTTCACAGACAAGCACCTTAATCACTAAATCATCTCTCCAGCCCCAAATATTTTAATATTAATAGATTAAGAGCTAGAAGTTTTGGCACTTAACATTGGTCAGGTCCCTATTGTCTAAAAGAGAGTATCACACAGCATATCAGCAGCTTCCTACCACAGATACCCACATCTGTGATTCTCCTGTTATCTCTACTGTGGATAAAAGAACCTTTTTATAACTATTCATAGTACTGAAATATCTAGCGCTCTCTGTTAATGATGTTACATTTGTCAGTGGGCCCCTTGTTGAACAGTTTTGCATTTTGAGAACATCTTAAATCCATCCCTTTATCATCCATTCTCTATACACTACTTCTTCACACAGATGCCACAGACATGGTAGGAAATGTATTGGTTCTTATTGTTAGGATTATTAGATGTATTCAGCTAAGACCACCTGTAAGACTTCTCAGCATCTATCCGAAGTAGCTGAATGAAATGATAATAAACTGTGTTGAAATCCCTGAGGGCCTCCTCCACAACACTGAGTGGCAGATCTCGGAATCAGAATGCATGTGGGAAGAGAATGGGGATCAATCATCAAAGAAAAGATGGACAACCAAATGAGAAGGGCAAAAGCTATAGATTCTCTGTTTTAACAGCTAGAGCATTCAACATTGTTCTCAGCTTGGGGTCAATGGGAGACAGAGGAGAACGAAAGCTTCCTGGTTGGGTACAGGGATAGCTCTACCAGGGCCTGATGGGAAGCTGCAGATGAACTAGCTAGACCAAGGTGTTTTATGGATTTGTGAGAGACATACCTCTGGCTCACTCATTTGTCTTAATTGCACAAAAGAACAAAAATTGGGGCTTTCAATTACTTGTGAAGTCATGGCCATTTATGACCAGTTGTTTTATTTGTTATTGTCTGAAATCTTGAGTTTTCTGAAGACAGTCTTCTGACTTTCCAAGAGCAGAGGCTGACCTACTAGGCTGCTCACTTTGGAGGACTTCTGGTTAAAATGGCAGTGTAGGAACCACGCCAAAGCAGCTTAGGGGAGAAAAAGCCAAAAAATAAGTAAATAAACACAGCAAAATACATTCTTCTACTAAAAAGTGAAGTGTATAAGAAATTACCAAGGGCAGTAGAGATGTAGGAGAGATCCAGAGCATCCAGAGCCCACATAGGCAGGCAGAAGCGGTTCCAGTAGCAGTAGCACCAGGTGTGCAGGGCCACAGTTTCAAGGCTCAGCTTGAGCTTCAGGAAAAGCCAGGTGAAGGGATTTTCCACTCACACCAGACCTCTTTGCAAACTCAAGAAATGTGGAGAACCAAAGCAAACAAGGGAAGAGCAGATCATGAGGTAGAGGATCATGTGGACCAGCAGGAGAACTACAGCCACCATCCACAGCCTCCCCTTCCCCACTGCCAGTGGCGGCATCAGCAAGCACCAGAGACAAGGGGAAGGAAGATCACATCACCTAGCACTGGTGATCCAACAACCCAGCCAGTCTACTTGATGCCACAGTGCACCAAAGAGGGAACCAAGAAGAAGCACAGCATAACTGAGACCAGAATAATCCCAAAAGGTAACTGGGACTACACCAGGTCAGTACTCACCAAATAAGCCTGGTATATAGGCCTGATCTGGAAGTGCTCATTGCACCTTCCATATCAGGATAAATTATATGTTAAATCTGATGGATGGTCAGATTTGCCATTCTTAAATAAGCTATATTTTGGTCTTGTTATTTGTTGCTTCTTGATTTGTAGTGGCTTTGTTTCCTCTTCTGTTGTACACTAGGGAGGAGTCTCACTTGGTCACAAGCTGACCTGGAACACTCAACAAACCAGAAATCTTAACCTCCTTATTAATAGGATTAAGAGTGTGGGGCAACACACACCCTA
Organism: Jaculus jaculus; assembly: GCF_020740685.1. NCBI lineage: Eukaryota > Metazoa > Chordata > Mammalia > Rodentia > Dipodidae > Jaculus > Jaculus jaculus. Next base: position 70,714 of record NW_025423496.1, read on the forward strand.
AGGGACAGTGATTTTGTTAGAGGATCTGATTGTAATAATACCTACTCTTGCATAAATACTCTCTTCTGTTTGTCATTGAAAGTGTATATTGTTTAGTTAAAATTTAGAATCTGCCTGCATTTTGTTCCACTCAGCCTACTTGAATACTCTTATAGCAGGCAAATCCAACACCTAAGGTCACTTTTTAGATACTCTGAGAGTCTTGAGGGCCACACCTATAACATCAGATTGATTGATACATCTAATAATACTGCAGCTAACTTAAAAATCAAAGCATTAAATTAACACAAGATGCAAAAATATATACATTATTACAACAGAAGCACCAAAAATCTAGACAATATAAATCCACAAAAAAGTATTAATGCATCAGAAATGACCTCTAGTGAGAATGTTAGAGGAAATGCCTGAGGAAGGTTTAAAATGAACAATTATAAATATGCTCAAAGAAGCCAAAGAGGAAATCAAAGGAATGAAAGAGGAAATCAAAAGAACCAAAGAAGATACAGAACACCAATTTAATGAAATAAAGAGGTCAGTACCAGACATAAATAAGGAAATAGAAATAATAAAGAAAAAAACACTCATAATTACTAGCAATGAAGAATACAGTTAATGAAATAAAAATCTCTGTAGAAAAATCTCACCAGTAGAATGGATGAAGGAAGGGAAAGAATATCTAAACCAGAAGATCTTGTGGCAGATCTAATACAGTCCAACAAAGTGAAAGACAAACTAAGAGGAAAGTATGAATGGGAATTTCAAGATATTCTGGGCACTGTGAAATTATCAAACATAAGAATTCAGGGTATAGTAGAAGGAGAAGAATTTCACTGCAAAGGCATAGTAGGCATTTGCAACAAAATCATAGAAGAAAACTTCCCCCAAATTGGGAAAGAGGTGCCAATGCAGATACAGGAAGCCTTTAGAACACCAACCAGACAAAACCTGTAAAGAACCTCTCCTTGCATATTATAATTAAACTATCAAACGTAGAATCCAAAGAAAAAAATATTGAAAGCAATTAGAGAAAAATCAAGTTGCCTTCAAAGGCAAGCCCATCAGGATCACAGCAGATGACTCAATACAAACTTTAAAAGCCAGTAGGGCTTGAAGTGATGTATTCCAAGTTCTGAAAGATAACAACTGTCAACCAAGGTCACTTTATCCTGCAAAGCTATCCATTCAAATAGGTCATTCCACAACAAAAGCAGGCTAAGGGAATATTTGAAGACAAAATCAGCTGTACAGAAAATAATTGAAAGTATCCTCCATGCTGAAGAGAAAGAAAGGCACACATATAAGGAACCTGAAAAAAAGAAACAATACTCAAATACTAGTTAACACAAGAGAACAAAGGTAAAACTGGAAGAACTACAAAAAAAAAAATTAAAGCAAGGCATGGTGGCGCAGGCATTTAATCCCAGCACTCAAGAGGCAGAGGTAGGAGGATCACCGTGAGTTGAAGACCATCCTGAGACTAATGAATTCCAGGTCATCCTGAGCTAGAGTGAAACTCTACCTTGAAAAAAAAAAGGCAAAAAATAAATGCACATCTTTCAATAACATCTCTTAATATCAATGGCCTCAATGTCCCAACCAAAAGACATAGGTTTGCAGGATGGGTTACAAAGCAGGAGCCTTTAATTTTTTGCCTCCAAAAAACTCACCTTTCCACAACGGATGGACACTGTCTTGGGTGAAAGGTTGAAATAATGGGCCTAGAAAACAAGCAGGGGTTGCTATCCTAATATCTGACAAGGCAGACTTCAACATTAGTTAGGAAAGATAAGGAAGGTCAGTTTATATTGAATAAAGGCACACTCCAACAGGAGGACATTACAATCCTAGGCTGCTCACTTTGGACACTGTTGGTGTCCTGGGCCAGCTGTTTCAGATTGTGAGTCAGATGTCTGTTTCCATCTGGGATCTGATCATGATCCTCTCATACATTTCATTTCTGATGTAACTAAAAATGTCATTGTGCCTTCTGCCCTTCAATTATGTCAGAGCTTCAGATCTTGGGGTATCTCTGGTTTGGCAGTGTCCCCCACATGCAGAGTTGACTCACAAGGCATCAATGACAATCTGGAATCATTTAAGGTTTGCTTTAGGTTTCATAAAAGATGTGGGCTTTAGCTTAGATAGTAGTTAATTTTCAGGTACTGTTTGGTGTCACATGGATAAAACTGTGAAATGTTAAACTTGAATATATTTCTGCTTTGGAAAATATTCAGTAAGTTGGAGCAAAAACATATGAGTAAGTAAATTTAAATATACGTTTTGCAATGTGGAAACTCTAGTATTTTGCAGATTACACATTCATCTCCACATGATAAATGAAAGTAGCACAAAATAATAAATTCTGGCCTCTCAACAGCTATGGGAGTTTGCAGGATGGACATTAACAAGCAGACCAGTCCTTTAGAAGATATGGGATGCTGACATGTAGCCATCAAAGATGTACATGAGAGAAAACTTCAATTACATTTCCAAGGCTCTGTTAAGAAATGATTCATGGGGTCCTTTTTGCTTCAGGTGGCATTAATAAATACATGCAGTGCAGAGCATGGTGAAAACATGGTGCTCATAGAAATCCTCTGTTCTCTTCTGCAATTGCATCTGAGGTATTCAGAGGCAGAAACAAGCCATCCTGCTTGTTTACTAGCAGACATCCCTATGAATAAACCTTTAATCTTTCCCTCAGAAGGGGAAAAATGAATCATTTCTGATTCATGGAAGATCCTCTTAAGTGTTTGTTAGGTGAAAGCAAGTGTGTATACTGCAAGTTATAACCTTAAAGTTGACAACCCCCCTAAAGGTACCATCATGTTTATTGCCAGGTATTGACTGAGGACAGTCCATCATCCTTGCTAGATTTCCATTAGGGCAACTACAGTTGGAAGTTGTGCAGTGGCAGTATGGTGGGAAGTATACACAGCAGATGTTTATGTGTAATAGCCACCAGTTGACTTCATATGCATTTGCTCCTGAAGGACAACTCTTGTACTAACTCCCATTAGCTAAGTATTTTCTATGCATTTTACCTAATTTCCCTACTTAAATGTGCTCCCAATTAATTTATGAGAGTATAGGATCTAAGGAAATTAAGACAGTTACTCTTTTAGCGGATATAAGCCTTGAATCTGGTGTCAAGATAAGTCGCACACTAAAGCTAGTGTGTGAATGGGAATCTACACTGATTCTTTTGTTATTGGACTCAAGTGTCATTAACATGACCTCTGATTTCTGTCAACCCTGGACTTATGCAGGTCTCTGTGAGAACCCAGAAAAAATGAGTTGTAACCACTAATCTCTTTCCAGGACATCTGCCAACCAGAGTATTACTTCCTTGCTGGTCCCATCCATGCCTTGTGCAGAATGAAGGGGTGGCATTGGGTCTCTGTTTCACTAAAGCATCATTTTATTTCACATGAAATGTATCTTCAAAGCAGTCCTTTCCAAAAAGAAAGAAAATGAGGATTTTTCCCCAGTGAGAAATCTTCCCCTTTCATCCTCAACTGATTGAAGAGCTCAGGAGATGCTATTGTGGCCTTTGTGAGACCTGAAGCCTTGGTCTCTCCATCATCTCTCTACCTGCTATGATTTGGTGAGATCTTTAGTACATGCTTATGTATCTTTATTACAGAAAATAATACTGGTATGAGAGACAATTCTTATGTGTCCCTGGGGGATCCTACTGCCCCAGATCCCATAACACTAGACATCATGCACTTGGATGATATGGAGAATCCAGGATGAGTGGAGATACTAGACACATGCATGATGCCAACTCTAGTAAAAAATCAAAGGCAATATCCTCTACTATGGGTATTCCTTTCATTTTTTTCTGAAATCCTTAAGTCACTTTTAAACATTAAAGGCTTTTTATAAAACAGTTTTATGAGTGATATTATAAGTGCTATGACATCAAAATATTAGTGTACAATATTTACAGTATGTTTTGTTCCATTTAATTTCTATCACCTTGTCACACTTCCTTTTTAAGTGTGACCTTTAGCATTGTAATTTTCTTTTCACAGAAACCTTGTCTTCATTGAGCAATGATTTGTAGGAAAATGAATTCAAATTATTTTACTCTGAATTTATATTACAACAGAAGGTGTCTGAGTTCAAGACTAGCAATTTATTTTAATTAAAATCTTCACAGTGTAGTAAAAACAGATAATTGACAGGCTGGAGAGATGGCTTGGCTGTTAAGGTGCTTACCTGCAAGAACTCATGTTCAAATCTCCAGGTCTCATGCACTGATGCAATTTCCCACAGGGGGCACAAAAGTTTGGAGTTCATTCACAGTGGCTTCAGATCCTGGAGCACTCATTCTCTCTCTCTCTCTCTCTTTCCCTTCCCCTCCTTCCCTCTCCCTCTTTCTCTATCTTTCAAAACAAAAAAGAGAGAAACATCTAGAATACACTTATTATTGGTAACACTGTGTTCTGATTTTCTGTATTTTCCTTAGAAATTAAAACTAGCATATTAATGGACAGAATATTAAAATAAGGAAAGTTGTTTGGGCTCCTGAAAGATTTTGTATATTTTCTCTCTGGTGTCCTAATAACAGCAAATATTACTCTAAGAAATAAATGTAGAAAGGTTGGGATGAAGATGTGTCTGAAACATGGAAGATTCACATCAGGCCCTGACTTTGCAGCCATTTGTGTACAATGAATCCTTTCCCAATATAATTTTTTGCATGTGTATGTGTATTCACATGTGTGTGGGTACAAATGTACATGTATTTAGGTGTGCATGTACATGTGTTCACATACATATGGAGGCCATAAATTGAGTTCACTTGTGTTCTTACATCGTTCTCCACATTAGTTACTGGGGAAGGACCTCTCACTTGAACCCAGGACTTGTTAATGTTGTAGTTTAGCTAGCCAGCTTGTCCTGGGTATCTTTTTCCACCTCCTGAGTACTAGGATTAAAGGTGAGTGGCCATATGTACCCATCATTTATGTGGGTCCTGGGGATCTATCCTCCAGTTCTCATACATGTGCAGCAAGTGATTTGTCCACTGACCCATTGTACCACCACTCTCAATATCTGGATTGATAAAGTTTAATTTAATCTCCATCCTTTTCAATTTTATAGCCCCAATTCTGGTAACCCAGCACCATGATGCATTTACATTTTCATAAATTTAAACAATAAATTGTTTTGACCATGTCAGAATACACAATTGAAACAGCTCTAGATCCTTTTATTGGTTCATAAGCATGATGATTGGGTGTTCGCGCTCTTGCATGACGTGTGCCTCCCACTAAACCTTGTTACGCTCTGGCACATAACCCGTCTGACGTGAACTGAGAAAAAAAAAAAAAAAAAAAAAAAAAACAGCTCTAGATTTCACTAAGAGCACTTCTCTTCCTTGAAGTTCCATGAGCACTTTCTTGGCACAGTGACACATTTTTCTCTAAATGATATTTATTGGTTCATTTTCAGCATTTCATTAGAGTCAACAATCTTGTGTCTAATGAATAAAAAAGAAAGCTGCTTAAGCCAAAATACTTGCTCCTGACCCCATTGATGGAGCTCTGTTTTCAGTGGGGATGAAGTGTTGTCAACATAAAGCTTTATCAGAATTTTCACCTCTTGAGTGTATTTGACCTGACAATGTGACATATTCATGTGCTCAATATAGGGTCTTGTTATTTTTCTTCTTTCCTTCCCAATTCTCATCAGCATCAGTGCAACAGTGGAAAGTGTTGGGTGGCCCTTCTGTGGCTAGAAGCTAGTGTAGGAAGATGAAAACAGGCCAGCACAGGAGACCCAGATTTTCCAGAAAGATCACTGATATCAATAAGGCTAACTCCACCTTGTGCATATGCTCTTAACATCAAGAAGCTCATAAAAATCCTTGTTCTTTATTTAAAGTCAGAAAGAATACCCCAGGGCATGAAACCTCACACAAGTGATGTTGTCTAGGGCAGTGATAATAACGCCTGCATGCCTAAGATAGTAGAGACAACATCAAATGGCCTTTCTTAGTATTATCAGGTATTTCTCCTCTTTGTCCTATATTAATCTTAAACTATTAATGTCACAAAACTTTCAAAATGAAAGTTTAAGAAACAAATAACATATTTCTGTAGGAATTACTATATCTATTATATGAGGAAAAAGTGTTACTTGCAATTTTACTGAAAAGAAAAGCAACAATAATAACATAATATCCCTGGATGACATCTTATCCTTCATAGGACATTTCTCAACACAAGGCAGAAGTAGTCATGACAAATTTCATTCCGGGGCCTTTTATACATCACAGTTGATGTAAGGGAGTGAAATCACAGAAAGTCTGCCTTAGGCCACAATGGATTCAAGCAGGGAACAAGTATCAGCAACACACTTGGAAAAGCTCCCAAATGCCTGGAGCTCAAACAGGACACTTCTATAAAGTAACTAGATCAATATTCTGAATAAATGTCAAAATATTTTTAGTTGAATTAATGCAAATTGATTGAATTTAATATAATCAATGCAACTCTCCAAAATTTATTCATTGCAGTAAAAATGGTGCTTAGGGGCTATAAGGGTTGCTTAGTGGTTGTGAGCTTGCCTGCACATCCTAAGGACCAAGGTTTGATTCCCCAATACCCATGTAAGCCACATGCACAATGTGGCACATGTTTCTGGGGTTTGTTTGCTGTGGCTAGTGGTCCTAGCATGCGTACTTTCTCTCTGTCTCTCTTATTTCTATTTCTCCCTCTGTTTCTGCTTGCAAATACATAAATAAATATTATTTTAAATGGTATTTCGGAGTAAATTACAGAATTAAAAGCATTTATGTTAACACAAAAGTCAGCGCTTTAAACTTATGTTAGGTGCTGGATAGATGGCTTAGCAGTTAAGGTGTTTGCCTGCAAAGCCAAAGGACCCTGGTTTTACTCCCCAGGATCCATGTTAGCCAGATGCACAAGGGAGCACATACATCTGGAGTTCATCTGCAGTGGCTGTAGGTCCTGGTATGCCCATTCTCTCTCTCTCTCTCTCTCTCTCTCTCTCTCTCTCTCTCTCCCTCTTTCTCTGTCAAATAAATAAAAATAAAATATTTTTAATCTTCTGTTAGGAAATTAGAAAGGAATGAATGCAAAGCAAAGTTAGCCAAAATGAAGTAATAAAACTTACAGCAGAAATTCAATACAGAAAAATCAATAGAAAAAAATTAACAAAATTTAAAGTGGATTCTTTATAAAAACAATGTCAGTGAGTCTCTAACCAGATAAACTGTAATAATAAATAAGAAGACACACATTTCTATCATGATTAAAGGAGAAGATGTGACTACAAGTCCCTGAATCATCAAAGTAGGGGTATCTAGCCTATGGTCCACACACCATTATGTGTTTCAGGAGAGCTATGAATGGGGCCCAGTACAAAACTTACTTAAAGCAAACTTACTTAAAATATTTTGAGATTTTTGTAAGTCATTTACATGTTTTTCAAGCAAAAGCTTTGTCGATTACACTATGAAAGCTCAATGCCATGCTAAAGAAGCAAATGCTTGTTCTCACCATTTGTGGCCCTGTGCCTGGCATCTGGGGCTTACAGTGAAATTGTGTGTCTTCAACAGCCTTTAGTAGCCCCATCCTCTACCTGTGCTTCCTTCAGGCTCTACTCCATGCATGTAGCTTTTCCTCAGAGGTTCTGCAATCTCCAACATGCTGCTGTCTCTACTGCAACTCAGGCTTCACCTTTACAGCCTTATGCAGTGGCGTTCCATGGCTTCTCTGCAGGGACACTGACCTCACACATTTCCTGTCCTGAGCAGTCCTTGTAACTGTGATGAAAGCATGCATGAGCCCCTCATCTGTGCGTCTTTCATGCTTGAGAAACCAGTACTTCGAGGACAATGCTGCCAGCCCTGCTGTCAGCTCGGGATGAAGTCTGCTGCCCTTGGACCATGGTGGTATAGCCTCTATGCTGACACAAAGGAAACCCTCCCACGGCATTACTTTCTAGGAACAGAGAGCCCCTTCAGTGGCAACTTCAGTTTAGATTCTCTTTTTAAATTAATTTTATTTTCATAAGTTGAAGCCATTGATGGGCAGAGTCTTGTCCTTGGGGTGCCTTTCCCATTGTTCTGATGCAGAGCAAGAGGCTCTTCAAACATGTAAAAATAGGACATAGAACTACCATATGCTTTGGCTTTCACACTCCTTGTATATACTCAAAGGAACTAAAGTTAACAAACACATCAGCTTAGATGTCCATCAACAGGTAATGAATGGAGAAATCGGTATACACCACACACACACACACACACACACACAGAGGTTATAACAGCCATAAAGAAGACGGAAACTGTGTCACTGAGAAAATGAACAGATGTGGGTATTTTTATGTTAGCGAAAATAAGATAGAGTCAAAAATGTACAGGTGTTCTGCCATTGTATGATCTAGAGTTTACATGAAGAATTAGCACCAATGCTCCTAAAAGTAATATATGGAATGAGACATGAATATACAGACATTTGTATGTAGACAGCTATATGTCTATGACATGCAGGCAGAAGCAGCTCTTTAAGCCTAGGAAGACAGTGTGAGGAGAGAATTTGGAAGGATAATTTGGGGCTATATTAGTAAAATACAAAGATATACATACATGAAAATGTTATACACTTTGCTTTGTATGCTAACTAAAAATCAAGTAAAATTCCCTTTCAGAGCACTTAATTTAATTGAGATCTTGGAGGGGGTGTATAAGTTGCTAAGCATTGATTTAATAAAATTTCATGAGACCACTAATGCACCATTATGAATAACATGCAATGTAATAACCTTCAATTTCTAAAGTAAGTATGATATGTATAAGTAGGAATTTTCTACATCCTGCTGTATATTATTAGTTCCATACCATAATATGTATGTATTGTTCCCACATACTTACCAGTTTCCTGTAAGAAATGGTAAACTTGTATATAAACCTAACACATTTCCAAAAGAATGGGGAAAATACAGAAGGAATATTTTTTAATCAGAATATGTCTGGAAGTTTCCACATTTAGATTCAGTTTAAAAGATTTAAAAATCATATGACAGGAAGAAAAATGATCAGAAGTGCCTTGTCAGTGTTAATATTTCCAGTAATCACTCAGGACATTCAGAAGCAATGTCTGCAACTGGAAAGATGGCTTAGATAAATATTAAGGTACTTATATGCAAAGCCCAAGGACCAAAGTTTAATTCTCCAGAACCCATGTAAGTCAAAGGCACATGATGCTGCATGTGTCTGGAGTTTCTTTGAGGTAGCCAGAGGCCTTGGAATGCCCTTGTCACTCTCTCTCTTTCTCTAACAAATATGTAAATAAAAATTAAAACAAAAGATTTAAAAGGGCTGGAGAAGAGGCTTGGCAGTTAAGGCACTGGCCTGGGAAGCCTAAGGACCCAGGTTCGATTCTCCATGCCCCACGTTGGCCAGATGTACATGGTTGTGCATGCATCTGGAGTTCATTTGCAGTGGTTGGAGGCCCTGGCACGCCCATTTTCACCATCCTTGTCTGTCTCTCCTTCTGTCTCTAATATTATTTTTTAAAGAAGTAATGCCTGCAATTTCTGGATAGTAAAGAGTCTCTTTTTATCCAAACATGTTAATAATAGTTATAACTATGCATTTTATTTACGTGAAGTATATTCAGTACCAGTGTGGGAAGAAGATAATTAGTAACATTTCCAATTATAAACACATATTAAATTAATTTCTATACATCTACTTATTTTTACTTGGTTGAGTTTTTTTCAGTTCATACTTTCCTTTATTCACAGTCTGACTGTCTTACTTGTCCAGAAATACTACTTTACTCTTGGTTCAAAGTCATATTTCAAATGTTCATAAATTATGCTTTTCATAGGCAAATCATGTAAACAAAGAGTCATGCTGCTTACAAGTTACCATTGCCACCAGATGCTACCTTATCAGCTCTTAAGGAACCAACAGTTCTTCCATGTTTCATGAAAAAGAACTTTTTCATTCACTTAGTGACAGAAACTTCCTCCCTAATATAAACATCATCATGTGTTTTGTTGAACAACAACTTAGTTCTCCTGATTAAGTATGATGTTAGCTATGAGGCTTTTTAAATGCATTTTTTTTATATTGGTAACATTCATTGCTATAATTAAATTGATAAGAGTATAGAGATATAAAGATGTATCATTCTATCACATTTATCCATATATATGATTTGTAAGCTGCCAAACTGTTTTGCTTCTTTCAACTAATGGCTTTTGTTTGTACTTGGGCAATTTTATTTTCCCCTATTCCAGGAAGGATCTATTTTCCTATTGCATTTGTTTTATTATATTTTCACTTTAGTTTTTAAGCTTTATATTTATTTATTTGACAGAGAGAGAAAGAGGCAGAGAGAGGGAGAGAGAAAATGAGCATGCTAGCAACTCCAGGCACTGCCAACACACTCCAGATGCATGTGTCACCTTGTGCATCTGGCTTACGTGGGTCCTGGGGAATATAACTGAGGTCCTTTGGCTTTGCAGGCAAACATCTTAACCACTAAACCATCTCTCCACCCCCACTTTATTTTATTTTGAGATAGGATCTACTTAGGTAGCCCTCAAACTCACAATGAAGCCAACTGACCTCTAACTGGTGTACTCTTGCCTCAAGCCATGATCGCTGGAGTAACAAGTATGTGCTATCATGCCACGCTTACTTTGCTTGTGATTATTAAGTTATTAAACATGTGGGCTTAGTTGCCATAGTAACACTTTAAAGACTCCATCAGGAGGAAAAAGGAAGCTCTGATTCAGGCTCATTTTCCGTAGTCCAAGTGCCTTTGCACTTTGTGACCTCAGAAGATAAGCAGTTCTTCAGCTGCATTTGGTTGGTTTTGCCTGGACCATGTTCATGCTAGCAGCACACAGGGAGTGACTGGTAATACCCTTCCCTGATTTTAAGACACCCTCAGAAATGCACTGACCCCACACCTCACAGAAGAGCTTGCCATTATTTAACAAATTCTTCCAGCTCCACAACACTTTTGCCCAAGGCCACAGATGTGAGTCCCTGGAGGGGGTTTCGTGTTCAGGCTCTGCCAACACCTTTGTAGAAGTGCATAGCATTGCAAACTCTGATGGTGGGATAAACCGCAATTATTCCTTTCATGCGTGTATTTTCTCAGTTAACACATTTCTGTGCTCCATGTGCGCTCCATGTGCCAGGCCTGGACCCATGTTCTTGGCACAGCCATTATATCGTCGACCCCTTCTATAAGCTTTCTTTCCTGGGAGTTAGACATGTGACTCAGTTTACTCATTCTCTTTTTGGTTCTGAGAACACGGTGGACTTGCACACTACAGTTATGTGGTTGGAAGGAGAAAGGCACCACAGACCCTTGCATCACCCTGAGTATACATACCCTCATAGAACTGCATTCCAGGGACTTATCCCACACTGTATCTACTCGCACAGTCTAATCCAGGGTTTGGGTTGTTTGACCCTAAGCTGTGTAGAAGTCATTCTCTTATCTATGGCCCTGGGTCTACCTGGCTTCCAGTCCCATAGGAACTGCCCACGCTCCTGACTCCCACAGAGACTTCTCCTTGGGCTCCATGCTGCGAGGTCTGATGTGCACCAGTGCTTTTGCTCATCTTTTGTTTCATTTTAACTCTACCTTTTCCAGTGCTGAAGGTGATTGTATTTTATTTTCTATAATTATTCATATAGAAGTTTTCTTTCTATTCTCTTCCCAATTTACCTCTCTCTATGTTCATTACTGTGCAGCACTGTTACCCAGGCATTCAGATTGGCAAGTAGCAAGCAGTTTAAATGAGTGGCATAGTGCTCAGGTTCCCAGGAGCAGGAGATGGGCTGGTGCTCATGTGTGTATGGGACCACCACCCTGAAACTCTGTGCAGAGTTACTCTCTGATTTCTAATTCAAAAGGCAAATAGATATTTTTCTACAAAAAGAAATTATGCACACTAGGAAAATTCTAAGGAAAATGTCATTTGTATTAGATTGAACCTTTTTTAGGCATTGTCAATTGTAGCTGCAACAGGCTTTTCTAAAACTCTTTTCAGTTAGAGTGTTCACTACAGTAAGCACTGCTGCCCATCATGGCTGAGCATTTGCCCTGTGTCTTCATGGGTAAGCAGCACTGTTTGTCCATATTCACACTGGCTCATGAGGTTTCCCCTAACCTATAGCACTGACACATGAAATTTGTGGCCTTCAGGGTGAGGAGGACAGGATATATACAAGAAAATGTCAAGGATATAAAAGGGCTGTCTGGCATAAAGGCATGTGAGCCTGGGAACACTGGAAACATAGGAATGTCTTTCATAGTTTGCATCTCTGGGATTTTGTAACCACTTAATACATCCAGACACTGTATTCCAAGATCAGGTCAACTCCAAATAACATTCAAAATATGAATTCTAACTTTTATTTAATATTTTTCTGAAGCAAGGCAGCATAACTGCCTTCATATTTATAAAATGCCTGCTTGCTTATAAGTCATTTTCCCTTCATCTTATTCACCAACCTTCATTGTCAATAACTAGACTTTTCTGGTTGTTGTTTTAAATTGCAGATGACTGGTCTGAACTAACATTGATGAACAGAAACTGTCTCTTGCATGTGTAGCATTTGTGTCCAGCTTGTGTTTTACAGGCTGCATTTATCCCCATATAACTATGAATGTAGGACAAGACAAACTCTTAAACTTAATGAAACCATTATGAGATTGTGTGTGTGTGTGTGTGTGTGTGTGTGCATGTGCATACATGTGTGTGTGTTTGTTTAAAATGTCCTCTCGGGCTGGAGAGATGGCTTAGCAGTTAAGTGCTTGCCTGTGAAGCCTAAAGACCCCAGTTTGAGGCTCGATTCTCCAGGACCCATGTTAGCCAGATGCACAAGGGGTCGCATGCGTCTGGAGTTTGTTTGCAGTGGCTAAAAGCCCTGGTGCGCCCATTCTCCCCCCCCCCCCCCGCTCTCTTTTTCTCTCTGTTACTCTCAAATAAATAAATAAAAATTAATAAAACTATTTATTTAAAATGTCCTCTCGATAAGTCAGTGTTCGAAATAAGATAACAAAAGAGACTCCACTTTTCACATGTGTTTGATCTAATTTTCTAACCCAGCCCTGAGGCTATCATTTTTCAAAGCAATTCTAACTTTTTAACATATGCTTTTCTGTAACTTTTAAAAATCATGGGCTGGAGAGGTGACTTAGTGGTTAAACACTTGAGTGAGGCCTAAGCACCCCGGTTCAAGGCTCGACTCCCCAGGACCCACATTAGCCAGATGCGCAAGGGGGCGCACACATCTGGAGTTCGTTTACAGTGGCTAGAGGCCCTGGCCTGCCCATTGTCTCTCTCCCTCTCTCCCTCTCCCTCTCTCCCTCTGTCTCTCTCTCTCTCTCTCTCTGCCTCTTTCTCTGTCTGTTGCTCTCAAATAAATAAATAAAAATTTAAAAAACAAAAATAAATTTAAAAAAGAGTAATTAGGTTTGATCCCTAGTACCAGAAAAAAAAAAAATAAATCATTTTGTGTGCTTTTTAGGTATCTGTTCGGCATTTAGGAATGTCACAAAAATCTAAAGTATGTGTTTCAGTTCATCCAAATCAAAGTGTGCTGTGCTTAGTCAAGATACTGCTAGAGATGCAAAGAAACTATTAAATATAATGTAGATTGTGTATGAATGGTTTGAAAGAAGGAAGTTTAACCTCATACCCTATAAGTGTTATTTAAATTAAAATATCTTTCACATCATTAAGTAACATATAAAAAGATTGTTAATGCATTTTGGAACAAAAAATTAGAGTTGAAGTGTTTATTCATGTGGAATACTAAAGAGTATGCATTTTAATCAGCAAAATGGCAGAAACTAAAAATGTACAAGACTATAAATTAGGTACTTAAAATCAGCTTAACCCTTTTTACGGTTTATTATTCCTTCCTCATAATTTTCTAATTGTACATTTAGCATAAGTTAAATTGGATAATAAAAAATGAATTGCAACCCTCCATTCAAATGTTCCTCCAGTTCCTGGTTTAAATCATGAATATGAACAATTATCTTCCTCAAGCAGTGTATTTAGTTAATATCCCTCATAACCTGATTTGCATATATTATGATTATCTTTGTGCATCTTAATATGTATGAAGTTAAGTGTTCCTTAGCATTCTCAATAGATGGGAAAGTAAATGAATTAACACTTTTACTTTGGGATGGGTTTACTGAATTATTAAAAAAAAAATGATATGTTACCCAAAGTGTCTTCCTCTGAATAGATCAATTTCTTCCTGCCAAAATAAAAGTAGTCAACCATGACTTAATGATTTCATTTGCCTGTGGTGGCCTTCCAGAGCTGTAACTTTGCACTCACATTAAAGACAACACATAGTCTTGAACCTGAGCCAGCCAGTGGGATTTGGACTCAGAGATCTAAGAATCATCTCCCATTAAAACCAGGTGTAGGACACACAAATGCTGTGAAAGCAAGATTGATGACAGAGCAGAAGGAATTTGAGATGTTGGAAAAGATGTTAATAGCTGACCGGGGACACCTATGATAAAGTAAAATGTGTCATGAGAATGTAGAACATGCCTTGAGATGAGGGTGGGCAGATCTGGGAAATCTATTGATCTTACAGAAAGATGACTCAATGGCTCAAAGTTTGTACCACCAGGTATTTCAGATCATAAGACACTGGTGGGATCAAGTGAGGAACAGTGAAGGAAAGCTTTTGATAAATAGTATCCTATGAAAATAACATGCTCACCACCAAGATCATCATTTTAGAATGGATGTTGGATACCACAGGGTCTCAGCAGAAGCTGTGCTGAGGTGGCAGGCACACACAGAAGGAGAAAATCAGGGGAGAAGTGTGAAGTAAAAATATCAGGAGATGATACAAAATTTTGCTGTCATTAAAAAAAAAAAGTTCCACAACAGCATTTTCATATTTCCTGAAGAAGAAGATTGCTTACCAGGATGGAGCCTGAAACTGCCAACCTGCACAGAGGCCACTAGGGAGACGGTATGCAAATTAGCTATAGTATATTAATTTGCAATGGGCCAGATGATAGATCATTTCAGCTTTATGGTGTCATGGTCTCTGTGGCCATTGTGACACTCCACTGCCATAGTGTTAAACAGACATAGGTGATGTGTAATAGATGGATGTGACACATTTTGAACAAATAATATTTAACTGTTAATCTTTTAACTTTTTTCAAAAGATATGTGTGGTGATTTCATGAATTTGTTTTTTCACATAGATGCAAATAAACTAATCAAAATATTTTACATAAAAATGTAAAATAAAAATTAAAAACAAATAAAAACCATTTATTTTATAAGGTATATAAAGTCAATGGTCCACAATTTCAAGTTTTGCATTTAATGAAATTCAGACCTCAGAAAATAATATTTGTATAAAATGAAATAATACTCCCATAAGTAGATTTTGCATTATTGCCCTATTACTCTGTCTACATAGAGGGTTACATAAATCAGTCAAATCAGACACAGTTTATGGGAGGAAGGGATTTATTTCAGACTTGAAGGTCCAGGGGAAGTTCCATAATGGCAGAAGAAGCTGGCCCCTTTGACCAAATCTACCAAGAGAGAAAAGCCACCAGTAGCACCACAGGCAAGCACACTCTGGGAAGCCCAGGCAGCACTCAAGCACTCTGCATACTTTAGACTGGAAACTGATCTGGCCCCTGTAACCCTTTAGAGCTGGACTCGAGGATGTGTGCACAGTGACACCTTTTCCAGCTAGGTGGCTGGAAAGTTACAAGCTTTCTTAAACATTAAAACATTTGAGTCTACTGGGGGACATGAATTCAAATGACCACAGTGAGGAAGCAGAGAACAATGAATGCTGGTGTGTAACCCTCTCTCACCTTTTCATACAGTCCAGGACCTCTGCCTATGGTGAGGTACTACCCACAGTTAAGATGAGCATTCCTACCTTATCCAAGTCCAGGTCATCCCTCACAGGTGACTCTTGATCTCATTAAGTTGCTAATCAATATAAACCATCATCAGTAAAGTCAATACTGAGTATTTCATGGGGTTGTTGACTGAGAAGGGCATGAGTTTTTTTTTTTTTTCCTTGAGGGTAATAGAAAGATCCCATGTCTTGATCTAGGTGTGTTATGTAGGTCACATAATACATATACACATAAATATATGTGTACACATACATAACTTGATGGATTGGTTATAAACCTAGTGATCTGCTCTAATTTTAGAGGACAAAGTTAGAAACCTTCCTTATACTTAAGGTACTTTTATTATTTATTATTTATTTGGGATGAGGGTGCGAGAGGGAGTGAGGGAACATAAGCCAGGCCTTCCTTGTCACTGCACATGAACTCCACCTGCATGTGCCACTTTGTTCCTCTGGCTTCATGCAGATACTGGGAAATTGAACCTGAGCCACCAGGCATTTCAAGGATGCACGTTAGTCCCCCAGTTGGAAGTTCCTTATATGTAGAAATGAGTGTGAGTGGATGACTGGATCTCATGACTAATCACTGTCATTGTTTCACCTGGATACCTTGGTCAGGCTGAGTCAGGATCCAGCCAAGGTCTGTGTTGTCAAGTCATGTCATAGCAGAATGGCTATGATTTATACACACTAATTGTTAGTTACAACATGTTGAAAGAATACATGAGGGCTAGCATGATGGTTCTGTGGTTAAAGGTGTTTTATTGCCTGAGTTTCCTCCCCATTATTTACATAAAGCCCAATGCAAAAAGTGGCACATGCATGTGGAGTTTGTAGTATCAAGAGGCCTGGAATGTCCCCCCCTCTCTCTCTCTCCCCCCTCTCTCTCCTCTCTCTCTTACTCTAGGAAAATAAATACATAAATAAAAATTTAAAAACTTAAAAGATGTGTGATAGCTTGTAGGGTGTCTTGCTCCTATAGTTCCATATGAGGGATGCTGAAGCCCAGCACTAGGGAGTTTATGAATGGAGGAGTACTGTGAGTCAGAACCCAGCCTGAGCTGTAGTATCACACCTTGTTTCAAAGAAAAACAAACAAAATATCAAGAAATTAAAGGAAAGAGATGTGACTCAGACTGCTGTTGAATGAAATGTTAGCCTAGGATAAGAGAAAGATGAATAGCCATGTTTTCTGTTTTCATCCTATCAGGCCAGATTCTGTCTCCCTCCATTCTCGTTTTAATTTTATTTATTTATTTAGGATAGAGAGAAAGACAAAGAGTGTACGCATGTTAGAGCCACTTGCCACTATAAACAAACTGCAGACATATGCACTACTTTGTGCACCTGGGTTTACATGGGTAATGGGGAATTAAACCCAGACCAGAAGGCTTTGCAAGCATCTTTAACTTCTCTGCCTTGTCCCCCTAGCCCCTTACTTTTATTTTATTTTTGAGATAGTGTTTTGTGTATGTCTGGCTGCCATGAATTTGATATGTAGCCGAGGATGACCTTGAACTCCTGCCTCTACCTCCTCAGTGTTGGGATGGCAGACCTGCACCACTATGTCTGGTTTCTGCAGTGCTGAGAATTGAACCAAAGGGTTTGTGCATGCGAGTCAAGTACTCAACACCCTGAGTTACATCCCCAGCCATTTGTAAAAATTATTTTTCCATTTATTTCTAGGCACGTGTGTGCAATGTGTTCTGAAGTGTGTATGCACACGTATGTGCCCTTTTGTCACCTGCAGCAGAGGTTGCTCATTTGCAGCACTTCAATAGAACACCAAGGTCCTGCTCCATCATTCTTCTGCCAGGTCTTGTGTTTGGAGTTACAGTTTCTTATTCACTGATTCTTAAGCTTTCAGGTCTCTGCTGATTGTTGGGTCTCTGACCCCCTGCTGGATTGGAGTGATGAATGTATATGGCCATGCTCAACCATTTTACATGCGATCTGGAGATTTGAACTTCAGTAGTGTGGGGGCTCCCTCAGGCCGTTATGCTTGTGCAGGAATATGCATAACCACCAAATATCCGGCCCTTCTTCTTCCCTCTTTGTTTTGAGACAGTGTGTCATGTAGCACTGGAAGGCCTTGAGCTTGTTATGAAGCCAAGGCTGGTCTTGAATTCCTGATTGTTCTGTCTATGCCTCTCAAGTGCAGGATAACAGACATGTAACAACACACCTGGATTTATCTTCTATTATTTATTTATTTATTTGTTTATTTATTTATTTATTTTGAGGGGAGAGATTTTATGAGCTAGGGTCTCACTCAAGCCTGGGTTGACCTGGAACACATACTGTAGTCCCAGGCTAGCCTCAAACTCAGAGTGATTCTCCTAGCTCTGGTTCCCCAGTGCTGAAATTAAAACCATGGACCACTAGAACCATCTTATTTTCTATATTTATGATAATTTCATCACATTATTGTAAGAATGTTTGTTCCTTTCTCCCTTTTTTTTGGTAAGAGGGTAAGAAGGCAGGCATCACTGAGCAAATGAAGTCAGTTATACACCATAGACCTTAGTAGGATAGTCTCAACAGGGCCAATTAAAGAACCGGGCCCTTTGAGGTTAGCTGTATTGTCCCAAGCTGTCTTGCTTTACTTTATGTGGGAAATATGAGGGCCAGAAGCTTGGATTCTCTGGCCATACATGTCTGACCTATGCTGGCTTTTAGAATGTGCATCTAGTCACATCTAAGGAGAAGTTTCTTTCCAAGAATCAGCTGATATTCTTATTTCATCACAGAGAGACCTGTGACCTCTGCTCCTGGAGAACTCTGGAGCTGCTGGTGAGGACAAGCCCTGGCACTATGCTACCATGCATTCAGCTGGGTGTGGGTATGTGTGGTTCACTGACCAAAGCAGTGATGTTCGGTGTGTGGGATCTTACAGCAGTGCTGGCCGTAGTCACACAAAACCCCATGTAAAGTCAGAAATACACTTCATAACCAGAGGGTAAAAACCACAGGAAGGGTTCACGTGTGTGTGTGTGTGTGTATGTGTGTGTGTACTTATGCACATATACATATGAGTGAGTTTTTGCATGTATGGAGATGGCCAGAGGGCAACCTTGAGTGTCATTTCTCATAAGACTTTCCACCTTCTTGTGAGATAGGTCACTCAGTGGTTGGCAGCTTGCCATGTAGGCTGAAGTAGTCAGCCAATGAACTTCTGAGATCTGCCTACTCCTAGCTAGCACTAGGAGTACAATTTTGCACCACCACACTCAGTTTAAGTGTGTGTGTGGAGGGGGGGGGCATTGCACATACCACTGCATGTGCATGGAGGTTTGAGGTGTTTGACTTCTGCATGCACTATGTTTGAGACAAGGTTTCCCTTATTTTTTTTTTTTTTTGGTCTATTCCAGTTTGGCTGGCCTTTGAGTTTCCAAATTCTCCTAGTTTCACCTCACATTGATATATGTATCTTGGGATCACAGACATGTGAGAGATTTTGAGTTTGGCTTTATGTAGGTGCCAGGACATCAAACTGAGGTTCAAGGTTGCAAGCAAGTACTTTACACTGGAGGCATATCCTCAATTCCAGTTTGCACAGATGCAAGATGGTATTCCTTTCAGTGTCCACCTTGTATCACTCATCTGTGTATTTCTTTCCATGAGATGGGGTCTTTCCCTCAACCTGGTCTTTCCCTCAGTCCATGAGCAAACCCCAGCTATTCTTGATCTCCACCTTCCACACACCATGGACTGGGGTTACAGATATGTGCAGCCATACTCAGCTTTGTACATAGGTTCTGAGGAGTCAAACATGGAAGTTTTAGTGGCAAGGCCTTTTAGTTCTGAGCCATTTCCTTGCCCCACTTTCTAATGGGACTTCTGGGTCTTGACCTTAGGTCTGCATGCTTATGAGGCACACATGTTAATGAACAAGCTGTCTTCCCACCCCAGGGGATACTTTGGAGGGTTCAATGGTTCTGGTTGGATTCTGCACTCCTCATTGAATCCACCATCCAGGTAATTTCTGCACTTGGCAGTTGAGTAGTGGTTCACCTCAATAGTAGGAATGGTGGATCAATATGGGATTAAACCTAATATAAACTTACTACTTGGGAAACCTAGGGAAACAATTCTTCACGTGAAAAAAGGGAGAGGTCCTACATTTTATTTTGAAGATGTAATAGCCCAAAAACACTTCAAAGATAATTGCATGGCAACTTATTGTATTTGTGCACAGAACATGTCATACCTTTGAGTCCAAGGGCTCATATTCTTCAGTTTTATTTAAATTTGCAATGGAAACATGGTTCACCCATTATGGTGTTGTTTTGCAAAGTCAAATGACCAAGGTTTGATTCTCCAGGACCCATGTAAGCCATATGAACAAAGTGGTACATGTGCCTAGAGTTTGTTTGCAGTGGCCTGAAGCTCTGGGGCACCCATGCTTCCTCACTTTCTCTCTCTCTCTCTCCCTCCCTCTCCCTTCTACCCCACTCTCTCCTCATTCCCTATCTCTCAAATGGATAAATCAAACATTAAAAAAATTAAATAACTGAATAAATAAATTTGAAATAGGAATTTGTGGCTGGAGATGAGAAAGCAGAAAGAAGGATGGGGCATATATTTCACTTCAGGCCCTCTTCACAAAACAGTTCCAGAATTCTTCCAGTGAATCAGAGTTGGGCTAGCATTTGCCATCACAGTTCATTAGTGAGCTCATGGACCTTATGGACAGATTGAGGAACCTAGTTCCTTAGGTTTTCACTTATCCCTTTACTTGGATTCATGTAGCAAGTGTCATACACCATGGGCTTGTGGAGGGATCAAATATTTTTGCTGTTTACAAGACAAGATATTATTGTAGAATACAATCCATTCCCCAACCCCCTTGCAACCAAAGAACTGTTATTGCAGTGCAGGTTCTAACTTCTACATGATCATTCTCAAACACACAATTACCTGAAGGAGAATGGAATGGAAAAAAATAAATCAGTCTTTAAGAAGCTAGGAGGAAGCCTTCCCTTGTTTTCTCTTTCCTATAGAGATATTGGTTTCAGTGATTTGCCTTCTGGTGCAAACCCTGTTGTGTCCCATCTCATTTATGTAGGAGGCTAAGTCTAGAGCTATCCAGATGAATTTGAATGGAAATAGGAATTTGGGTAGCTGAAAACTTAATTTGAATTTGAAACAGGCTAGCAACCTTTCCTCCTCACTATAATGTGCAAAGTGCAACAAGCACACGTCTTCCCATGCCCCTGTCTGCTAGTCTTGGGTATGGGATTTGGAGTTTATGAAAGTCAGAGGAGCTCTGCTGAAAGTTGTTATTGGTAGGCTATTTAGTTTCAGACATCAAGGATGATTATGCAGACAAAATCTTCTCAAACATTTTCTCATGGTGACACACATTCAGAAAAGATCAGACTTATGCGGTTCATAAAGGAATGCTTCTCAATCCCATGGGTCTTCCCTTGGGCTTTGACCCTTCTGTGCCCAACTCTGACACCAGAGACTGTGGAAAGTAACCCTTATATTATTGTCAGTTAATAATACCTTATGAGAAAGATATAGCTCTTAAGAAATTGCTGAAGTTAACTCTTCCAGAACTCTGTAGATTACATAGTGTTGGGGTAAAAAAGTGAGACAATGTAAGTAAAGGATGAATTATTTATTTTTCTTAGGTATGAAAATACTGTACTGGTCTGTCAAAGGAAGTGTGTGTGTATGTGTGTGTGTTGAACAATGCCTGAAGTTTGGCTGAACCAAGAAAAAATATATATAACTTGACACACAAGCATGCTTGAAGTTCTAATCAAATACATTGACTTTGTATTTATTTTAGTTTTGCGATTTGAGTCCATTTTTCTGGCTAAAGCCATTTCAGGGTGACTGAATCACATGCATTTCCTAATGTACAGTCTCTAAAATATATAAATGTAAAATAATTTGTGTTGTGCATCTTTTTTTCTCCATTTTTATTAACATCTTCCATGATTGCAAAAAAATATCCCATGATAATACCCTCCCACCCCCTACCTTCCCCTTTGAAATTCCATTCTCCATCATATCCACTCCCCATCTCAATCAGTCTCTTTTATTTTGATGTCATGATCTTTTCCTCCTCTTATGACGGTCTTGTTTAGGTAGTGTCAGGCACTATAAGATCATGGATATCCAGGCTATTTTATTTCTGGAGGGAGCACGTTGTAAGGAGTCCCACCCTTCCTTTGGCTCTTACATTCTTTCTGCCACCCCTTCCACATTAGACTCTGAGCCTTGGAAGGTGTGATCGAGATGTTCCTCAGTACTCCAGTCACTTATTTCCACCACTATGATAGCTTCTGAGTTGTCCCAAGGTCACTGCCAGCTGAAAAGAGAAGATTCTGTACCCAAAGTGAGAGTAGCATTAATATAAGGGTATGAATATTAAGACAAGTGCTTACTGGGCAGTTTGATAAGCATAGTATATACATTTATCCAGAAATCAGCAGATGTTATACCCCTAGGGCTCATGACTACCCCTGTTTTAAATTTTCAGTATCAGGGATGTATTCCCAAACCAACTGCCCTCCAATTGGACTGGAGTCCCAGTCCATGTGTTGTGCATCTTAAGATAGTGAAAGGGAAAACTATTCCTGAAGTACGCAAGATACACTGGAGGAAATCTGTTCTCCTGAAACTCAAATGTGTGACAAAAATCAAAACTTCCAGGCAAAATGTCAGACTTTATAAGCAAGGGAATTGGTAGCTTACAAATCAAAGGCCACAGAAAGTAAAAGGGACTGACAAACATCTGGTTGCACATAGAAAAGTTCCCTGAGGAACATGATATTAGGAACAGGTTTAAGGAAAATGAAGCAGGATACTCTCACTTCTGGTTAGAGAAGCTTCTCTTTCAGATGCCCATGGCCACTTGCATGACTCAAAAGCCAACATAGTGCTAGAAGAAGGGGTGGAGGAGTGTCCAGCACTGAAACATCTCACACCCTCTAAGGCTCAGGATCCATTGTGGAAGAGGTGATGGAAAGAATGTAAGAGCAAAAGGAAGGGTACCACTCCTTACATACAACTGTCCAGACAGAAATTGGCCTTGATATCTAAGACCTCACAGTGCCTAGCAATACCTACACAAGACCCTCCTAATAGGAGAAAAAGATGACATAAATTTAAAGGAGTGACTAACGGAGAGAGGGAGCAGACTTATGAAGGGGAAAGCAGGGGAGGGGAGGAAAATACCATGATTTGTTGTCTGTAAGTATAGAAGTTGTTTATTATATATATGTAATATATATATATATATAAATATATATATATATATATATGTAATTTATATATATACACACACACATACATATACATACACACACACACATGTATATATGAAAAATGGATCAGGGGTCTTGGAGAGAAGGCTCTACACGGTTGTGGGGCTGGAGGAGAAGCTGAAATATCCCCTCCCCCACCCTCAGAACCCTTCTGTGACTCCTCCCCACACTATGATGCAGACCTGCTGTTGCCCAGGCAACTTTAGAACTCAGTTCTCAGACATCCTTGAGTTTCAAAGTATAAAGAAATATCTCTCTATTCTGAACAGACATACTGAACCATGGCTGAGCTTTAGCTCAACTTTCTTGGACACAGACCCCAACTGCACCTTTCTCAGAATACTGGGGTTGCTTCTTGATTACCTGTAGTACCTGATATACACAGTATTCTTACCATCACCCTGGAAAAGTAGGCATCAGAAAGGTAAGGAAGTATGATGATCCCCTGAGAGGTTTATTTATTTATGCTTATATTTCTCATTTATGTTCTTGTGTTACTGAATGCATTTGTCTGTCCTTGGAGATGGGACACTGAGAAGAGTACAGAAATATTCCTGGTGTATGAGGCCTAGAGGCATGGATGTGTGTAAGAAGCAACTGGGGACCTAAGGTTTTCATCTGAAGCCTACAAGCTAACTCTACTGGTTTCATGAAAAGGCCAGAATACTGTAGCCAACAACAATGATTCCTGGTTTTACTCCCTTTATTAGGAAGGGTAGGTCCTCTGAGAGGAAACAGCATCTCTTGGCACTTGAGAACATGCACATTTCCTCCTTCATGCTGATAGGAGAGCAGTGCTGACCACTGAGGCCCCCAATAGAGCCTGGAGCCTGAGCTTTGTCCCCAGGACCCAGGGTCCTCAGAGGGAGCAGTGCTGACTACTGACCTCAGATACCATGGCTGAGCACAAGATTCTGACTGAAAACACCAAGTGTGAACCTAATAGGCAAGAGTCTTCATAGTTCTAATAGAGCAATCAGAACCTCTTCAATCACCTCTGAAAGTTAATAATGAAGGAATAAATCTTGTTAATTTAATAGATGAGACATTCTATATAAATGAAAATCTACACATCCTAGAAACAATATGAATAAAGTCCAAATTACTTATTCTATCCTTTCTGTTCTCATGGGCAGGGCATATCTGAGGAAGGAAGGAAACATTGAAGGGTAGGTCTCTGCCTGTTGGGCCTGATCATTCGAGGTTTTCCCCTCCTGTCATTTTCATAAGGTGTCAGGTCCATGATATGAAGGTGTCATATGAGGGCACATTGAGACATAAGACACTTCTCAGAGCTTATGTTCTACTCACTAATAGCAGTAATGCCCAACCTGGGCAGTGGGTGCTGCTCACACAGTTCCAAAGTGTGATGTCCAGAAAGGAGTTGTGTATTATTGCTTTGGAGTTAGAGCTTTAGTCTGTTGACAGTTTTTTATCATGGATGTTCATCATCTCACAGGAAACACTGACTTCTGACCTTCACAGATGCTATTGAACGTCACATGGGATGATGTACATTAAGGCAACTTGTACATGAAATACAAGCCTCATTTACACATGGGGACATCCTTCATGTTATTGTTGATCATCTGACCTTGTCCATTTGTTCTTGCTGCCTTCGTTATCCACTAGTCTAAGTGTCTTCCTAAAAGAGACTTGTGTTTGATCTGTATGTGTCTACCTTCATTCATATGACTGAGTCTCCTGCTTTTGCAGGTCAGAGAACTTGGCAGAGAAAAGCAGATGGGAGGATACTGTCGTCTACTATGCAAAGGCAATTCTTCTTCTGCCTTTCACCCAAGCCCACTTTCTCCCACACTCTGTGCATCCCATAGACTCAGGGATTCCTGTTCTTGACAAGCAAGGGGTATTTGTAGGAACAGATATGTCAATGAAGACACTGTGAGAGGTTATAGAGGGCAGGCATGAATAGGACAGCAGGAATGGACATATAGCATATAAGCTTGCTCAGACACCAGACATGTTTATGCTCTGAGTAAAAATGTAAAGTTGCTTTTCATGCAGGCCCCTGTACCAGCCATATGCTCACACTCACTTTTAGCAACTGCTGTGCTCATATCCTTTCTATTGTGTCTGTAATAGTGAAAGTGCTAAGGTCAGTTTTCAGCTCTCACATGCCTCTGAAGATGGCGCTGCTTCTTCTGTGTGCCTGTGGCTTCCACATATGTGAACTTCCATGTTCATATCCTTTCTTTCCTATCTTCAGTAGTGAAAGTGCTAATGTCAGTTGTCTGCTCTATCATGCCTCTGAAGATGGTCCTGTTCCTTCTGTGTCCCTGTGATATCCATAGCTTTGCTAAGACTTCATGCACTCTGTTCTCTCACCTCTCAGAAAACCCAGCAGAGTGTTAATTTCACCTCTCCTACCCAATCTCCTCCAATCCCTTATCTAACTAAGTTATCCCCTTACTTTCTGCCATAATATTGGGGAACTCACTGCTACCAAAACTGTGCTCTCACTTGAATTCTATATTCCCAAGGGTCTATATCCCACTTCAACTACTATCTTTTCTCCCTCCTCTGCCATGGCATACCATTAAGAATGCAGCACCGCTTTTCAAACCAGAAACTGCTCTGTCTAGAGTGGACTGACCTACTGAGTTTTCCAAGAATATCTGAACAACAAAAACCATTGATAGTACAAGATGTGCCAAATCAGAATCCTCCCAAGGGTGGTTCATGGGCAATGCTAGGCCATCCTGAAGCTCACTTAATGGCACTGGCTACAGGAATATATGTACCACAATGTCACTGTCTCAATCACATCCCATCACCTGCCTTTGGACAAATTGTGCAACAAGAATGGGATTTGTAGAGACTAAAAGTGTGGGGTACTTAGAGTCCTGGATCTTTCAGAACATTGAGGAAAGGTGTACACATGGGAGATCAAGGCCATGTAGAAGAGAGAGAACATCAAGGGTAGTAAAAGAGGGCTTATGTCTGTGAGCTAACCAACTGCACAAGACCAATTTCTCAAGAAGAGTTCACAGCTCTATGTAACATGAACACTTTTCCGATCTCAAGGGGGAGCTCAGAAAGGATATTTCTCTCAGCAGAAAGAAGACACACAGGTCATCACATGACACTGAGTGAAGACAAGAAGATCACTGTGCCTCTCAGAAAACAGAAGTCATGTCTGGCAGTCACCTGCCTGTACACCAGTGGAGATGATGAGAGAGAATGTGAAGGACAGAGATATCCCACCCTTTCTCTCTGCCACACCTCTCTGCTCACAGCCAGCACTTCTGTTGTGGGCCAAACTGTGTCTCTGACTTCAAAATTCATAAATTGAACCCCAGCACCTGAAACTGACTCACTGGAGATAGTTCCTTCAGAAAGATGGCTGAATTAAAAGGAAGAATCACCATGGGTCCAAATCCCATATGACTGGCACCATTATAAGAGGAAATTTTGACAAAGATATCAAAAGCAAGGTATGGTGGCATTTACCTTTAATTCTATCACTTGGGAGGCAGACACAGGAGGATCTCCATGAGTTCAAAGCCGCCCTGAGACTACATAGTAAATTCAAGGTCAGGCTGTGCTAGAGAAGTATTCTACCTCAAAACAACAAGAAAATACACCAGAATATGGTTCTGATTATATACATTTATTTTATTCTATGTTGTTATTCAAGTGGGGGGAGGGAGGGAAGAAGAAACAGAATTGACACACCAGGGCCTTCAGCCACTGTAATCAAACTCCAGAAGCACACATCCCGTTGTGCATATGTGCAACACTGTACCCCTGAGTCACTGTGTGTTTGGTTTACTTGAGACCTGGAGAGTTGAGCAAGAGTTTGTAGCCAAGCACCTTAACCACTAAGCAATCTCTACAGCCCTGATTATACACACTTGTAATCCCACTTGCAATACTGTGGAAGGAGAATTCAAGTTTGAACAAGCCTGGAATGCACAAAGAGAACTTTCTCTAAAAATAATGAACCAAAGACTAACATAACACAGAAAGGGAAGAGGGAACAGAAACTGGAAGGACAAATTTACAAGCCCAGACCCCAGGGAAGCCAGGAGCTAGGGAACCTGGAAGATGCAGAAAAGACTCTTCCCTGGAACCTTTGGGAAGACCAGGCTTGCTATCACCTTCAATTTGGACTGACAACTTCTAGAAGGATAAACTTTAATCTTTAAGGAATCTCCCACAAGAACCTCACTAGCTGACCAATCTCTGAGAAGGTAAGGTATATTACCTCTCATTTTTCCTCATGACTGCCAACACTATTTGTACCCTCGACACACTGATCTTTCATTCTGGAATGGGCTTGCACCTACCACAGTTTTTATAATGCTAGTATGGGATTTCCCTCCACATTTCCCCTCATAGACTCTCCTCAATCCTTGGTTCCAAGCTCAGTTTGATGGAAAGCTGTTCCCAGTATGCCCCATTTTTCCCAAGACAGCTTGCATTACCCTCACAGGCCTGTAGTCACCACATCTCATTTCTGTCCAAGCAACTATTCCCACATTCAATTACTTATGTTTAAGGCTAAAAATGGAAACTCATTCTGGCTTCATCTCACATCATATGACACAGGTCATGGCTGTTAGCCTCCACATGGATATAAATTGGAGTGAGGTCTCAAATGGAAATTACTACAGGATGGCACAGTAGTTAAATCTGGGCGGGATGAACTCAGGCCCAATGAGGACTGGACACTCTGCCTACTTTCTGGTCTTTGCTCAGCAAATTATTATTTTCTATACATGCTCATGTGTTTGTACATATGGTTCCCAATTGGTCACCGGCCCAGTAATGGGCTAGTTTGCCAACAACACTGCTTGGTCACCCAGGGACAAGCTGCATGTGGAGCCTGACATGGTGCCTTCCTCAGGACCCTGGTGAATACAGTCATATAAATAGCAAATGATGATAGTGTCTAAGAAAAAACAAATAAACAAAAACACAGAAAACAAAACAAAAACCTACCATGTCATTCATAATGCCCAAATCCCAAGAAGGAAATCCCGAGGTCTTCATGGTATCACTGCATAATTCTACCAAATTATTAAGGAAGAATTAGGAGAAATTTTGTTCAACTTCTTCCAGTAAATATGAAAGAAAACAACTCCAACATTTCTTATATTTTGTAGTACTCGGGGTAAAACCCAAGGCTTTGTGCAGAGTAGACAAGCACTTTACTACCTAGCTCACAACTTTTTTTATGAAATCTGTATTAATTTGATATCAAAAGCAGAAAGAGAGCTAGAGAGATGGCTTAGTGTGCAAGATATGTATGAAGCCTATGAACCTAGGTTCAATTCCCCAGTATCAATGTAAGTAGATGCACAAGATGGTACATGTGTCTGGAATTTGTTTGCAGTAGTTTAGAAGCCCTGGTATGCCAATCCCCCCACCACTTTTTCTCTCTCTTAAATAAATAAAAAATATATTTAAATATAGAATAAAGCAAAATACAGATATAATGTAACAATATATGCCTCATACATGAAAATCACAGATGCATAAATTCTAGCATCTCTCAAGGAATATTAAAAAAAATATATACTCCTGATTTTCCTTCAGACTTCCAGCCAAGATGGTAACTGCCTAGCTGTGCTACAGATACCTGGGAAAGAAAGGCAAGAAATTAAGGGTTATCAGGGTCTTCTTATCAGTGGGAGGGCACAGAGTGGGGAAAAACAGGGAAGCACGCATCCCCCCTCGGGTGGGTAGTCTACCCCCACATATACAGCTGTTGCCCCGCGCCACACGGCTGTGCTCTGATCGCGCACCCACCAGCCTATTGCATGCCTGCCAGCCTGCTGCACTGACAGCTCTGCCTTTGTGCTCTGATCATGCGTGTTGGCCAGCCACGCTGTGCTCAGTTCACATGCCTGTGGGGGCCACTACTGCCATGATTAGGCGTCTGCCAGACTCCCGGCTGCTGTGCTCCGATCGCTTGCCAGCCGGCCAGCCTCTCCTGTGTCCTGATCCCGTGCCTGCATCAGCTGCCTCTGCACTACAATTGCACGTGCAGAGGGCCCAGTCCCACAGCAAGGGCCACACAAGACCACACTGAGTCACTAGCACCAGCTCAGGTGCCATCCCTTACCTGTCCGTTACCACCCATCCCCCACTCCCCTGAAGCAGGAGAGCACAGACTGTTTGCAGGTCCCAGTGCTCCCAGCCAGAGTTTGGGCAGCTTCAGGGCTTGCTACCTCAGTCGCCTTTCAAACTCGAAGGCAAGCAGCTTTGGAGCATTTCTGGGTGAGAATTCAGGCAACTTTGGCACCCCTGTCAGGCAATAGATAGGTGGCTTTGGCAAGAGAGAGCAAAAATCCAGGCTGCTTGCAACTGCCCCAGGCTGCGTTGGATTCTCATTGAGCTAGATCCCACGCTGCTCCACCCACCTACCTGCCCATGCACTGACATGGGTAGACCACAGCATAAAAGAAATAACATGAACAATAAAATGCAAGAAATCCAGACAGATCACCCAGTCCAACAAGGATTACATCTAACCAAAACATAGAAGACTGTTTAGGATCAGAACATCAAGTAGAAGCTATGAGCAATGCAACCTTGAACAACCAACTGCTAGAACTTGCAGGAAAGTTACAAAGTACAGATAATTATGTGGATGCTACCATCACCAAGCTAGAGCAATATGATAAGACACTGGAAGGAATTCAAAGAGAGCTAAGAGAGTTGAGGGAGAGTGAAAAAGAAGAGGACTTTAAAAATCAGCTGGCCACACTAAATGAAAACATAAAGAAATGCAAGGATGATTTCCAAGAATCATCAAGAAAATCAGAAAATGAGACAAAAAGGGAGCTGGACAAAGCGATGAAAGTGATACATAGGAAAGTAGTAGAAAATGCAAACTTAATTGACCAAGTCCAAAACTCGATAGAGGCTCACAAGAATAGAGTCAGCAAAGTGGAAGATAGAAACTCTGATATGGAAGACAGGATGGAAAAAACAGTTCAAGGGCCCAAAAATTTCAGTAAGTTCAAAAGGTCCTGTGAACAGAACATGAGGGAATTGTGGGATACACTTAAACGTCCTAATATCAGAATCACTGGAATACCAGAAGGAGAAGAATTTCAGACCAAAGGCATGGAGAACTTATTTAACACAATAATTGAAGAAAACTTCTGCCGTCTCTTAAAAGAAAGGCCCATCAAGATTCAAGAAGCAAACAGAACTCCTAACCGACTAGACCAAAGGAGAAACTCCCCAAGACATATTATCATTAAGACTCTAAACATTGACACCAAGGAAAAAATCCTAAAAGCAGCTAGGGAAAAACAGCACACCACTTTCAAAGGAAACCCCATCAGAATTACTTCAGACTTCTCAATGGAAGCCCTGAAAGCTAGAAAGGCCTGGAATGAAACTTTCCAAACTCTAAGAAACTATGGCTTCCAACCCAAACTACTCTACCCGGCAAAAGTCTCCCTTATAATAGATGGTGAAAGGAAAACTTTCCATGACAAAACTCAGCTTTACAATTATATGGACACAAAACCAAACCTACAGAAAGTACTCAGAAAATTCTCCACAGAGAAGAAACAAATAACCAAACACAAATGCCTACAAGAAGCAGATCACAACAACCAAACCCAGAGTAGACAGAAAAAATTTCAAATTTCATGGAAAGACCAACAAACCTCTACCACCACAACATGGAAGGGATCAAATCAAATCTCACAGTCATCACCCTTAAATATTAATGGCCTTGGGCTGGAGAGATGGCTTAGTGGCTAAGCGCTTGCCTGTGAAGCCTAAGGACCACAGTTTGAGGCTCAGTTCCCCAGGTCCCACATTAGCCAGATGCACAAGGGGGCACATGCGTCTGGAGTTCGTTTGCAGAGGCTGGAAGCCCTAGCGCGCCCATTCTCTCTCTCTCCCTCTATCTGTCTTTCTCTCTGTGTCTGTTGCTCTCAAATAAATAAATAAATAATTTTAAAAAATGTTAATGCCCTTAATTCACACATCAAGAGACACAAGCTAAAAAGGTGGATCACAAAATAGGACCCCTCAATCTCCTGCCTTCAAGAAACCCACCTTAGCACTAAAGACAGAAACCTCCTCAGGGTGAAAGGATGGAAAACAATTTTCAAAGCAAATGGGAATAAGAAACAAGCAGGTGTAGCTATATTAATATCAGATAAAATTGACTTTATACCAAAAACAATCAAAAAAGACAAAGAAGGCTACTTCCTACTTATAAAGGGAACAATCCATCAAGAGGATATTACAATCTTAAATCTGTATGCACCAAACACACAGGCACCACAGTTCATAAAACAAAACCTGCTTGACAATAAAACAGAAATAACCACCAACACCATCATAGCTGGGGACTTCAACACACCATTTTCAGTAATAGACAGATCATCCAAACAGAAGCTCAACAGGGAAGTAAGAGAGCTCAACAAAACCATAGAGCACTTAGACCTAACAGACATCTACAGAACTTTCCATCCCAAATACAAAGACTACACAATCTTCTCAGCAGCCCATGGAACATTCTCTAAAATAGACCATATACTGGGTCACAAAGACTGCCTCCAATATTTAGGAAAATTGACATAATTACCTGCATGATATCAGATCATAATGCTATATTTATAGAAATCAACAACAAAAAAAACCAACAAGAACCCCAACGGCAACTGGAAACTGAATAGCACATTCTTAAACAATAAATGGATAGTGGATGAAATAAAAAATGAAATTTCAAAATTCCTGGAATTGAATGACAATGAGAACCCATCATACCAAAACTTATGGGACACAATGAAGGCAGTCCTCAGGGGAAAATTCATAGCACTCAATGCCTTCATAAAAAAGACAGAAAGATCCCAAATCAATAGCCTAACCATCCACCTAAAGTATTGGAAAAACAATAAAATCCAACCCAAAGAGCTCCAGAAGGAAAGAAATAATTAAAATCAGAGCAGAAATTAATGAATTGGAAACCAAGGAAACAATTAAGGCAATTGACAAAAGAGAGAGCTGGTTCTTTGAAAAAATAAACAAGATTGACAAACCTCTGGCCAATTTGATCAAGCAAAAAAAGGAAAGACTCCAAATTAACAAAATTCAAAATGAAAAAGGAGAGATCACAACAGACATGAGTGAAATTGGCAGAATCATCAGGACTTATTTGAAAAACCTCTACTCCACAAAACTGGATAATGTGGAGAATATGGATAAATTCCTGGATGCATATCATCTACCAAAGCTAAACTCAGAGCAGATTAATCACCTCAATGAACCCATCACACCCATGGAGATTGAAAAAGTAATAAAAAACCTCTTAAAAAAGAAGAGTCCAGGACCAGATGGATTCCCAGCCGAATTTAATCAAACCTTCATGGAAGAACTCAAACCAATCTTTCTAAAACTGTGCCACACAATTGAAGAACAGGGAAAGCTACCCAACTCCTTCTATGAAGCTAGTATCACCCTAATCCCAAAACCAGGCAGAGATGCCACAAGAAAAGAAAACTACCGGCCTGTTGCCCTAATGAACATAGATGCAAAGATCCTGAACAAAATACTCACAAACTGAATCCAACAACACATCAAAAGTATTATCCACCTTGACCAAGTGGGCTTTATCCCAGGAACACAAGGGTGGTTCAACATATGAAAATCTGTCAATGTAATACACCACATAAACAAGCTTAAACATAAAAACCACATGATTATTTTGATAGATGCAGAAAAGGCCTTTGACCAGATACAACATCACTTCATGATCAAAACATTGGAGAGAATCGGCATGGCCAGTTCACATCTTAACATAATAAAGGCAATATACAAAGCTCCAAAGGCCCAAATAATACTTAATGGAGAGAGACTGGAGGAATTCCCAATGAGATCAGGAACAAGACAGGGATGTCCTCTCTCACCTCTGCTTTTCAATATAGTACTGGAAGTCCTAGCTCAAGCAATAAGACAGGAGAAGGAAATAAAAGGGGTACAAATTGGAAAGGAAGAAGTTAAGTTAGCTCTATTCGC
Source organism: Jaculus jaculus (assembly GCF_020740685.1). Lineage (NCBI taxonomy): Eukaryota > Metazoa > Chordata > Mammalia > Rodentia > Dipodidae > Jaculus > Jaculus jaculus. The sequence continues at coordinate 103,963 of NW_025423496.1, forward strand.
TGATGACATGATTGTATATGTAGGAGACCTGAGAGACTCCATCCCAAAACTCCTGAAGGTGATTAACTCCTATAGCAAATTAGCAGGATAAAAAAATCAATGCACAAAAATCAGCAGCATTTCTGTATGCAAATGACAAAGAAAAAGAAAAAGAAATAAAGGACATAGTCCCATTTTCAATAGCAACAACAACAAAAAGAATACCTTGGAATAATGTTAACAAAGGAAGTAAAAGATCTATACAACGAAAATATAAAAACTCTCAAAAAAGAAACTGAGGAGGACTTGAGAAGATGAAAAGACCTCCCATGCTCCTGGATAGGCAGAATTAACATTGTGAAGATTACAATCCTACCAAAGGCAATATATAGATATAACGCAATTCCAATTAAAATCCCTACAGCGTTCTTCACAGAGAGAAAAAATGATCTCAAATTTCATATGTAAAGGCAGAAGGCCTCACATATCCAAACATATCCTCAGCAAAAGAAATACCTCTGGTGGCATCACCATACGTGATCTAAAGCTATACTACAAAGCCATAGTAATAAAAACAGCATGGTACTGGCATAAAAACAGGAGTATAGACCAATGGAATAGACTTGAGGACCCGGATTTTGGGTCAAGCCACTATAGCTACTTGATATTCGACAAAGGCCCAAACAATATAGGCTGGAAAAAAGATAGCATGTTCAACAAATGGTGCTGGACAAACTGGATAACCACATGCAGGAAACTAAAACTTGATCCACACATTTCACCATGCACTACACTCCAATCCAAATGGATCAAAGATCTCAACATAAGACCAGAAACTAATACTACTGGAAGAAAATGTAGGAAGTACTTTCCATGATATAGGAATGGAAAAAGACTTCCTGAACAAAACCCCAGTGGCTCAAGTGCTTAAACAGTCACTCAACCAATGGGATCATATGAAGCTGAAGAGTTTCTTTACAGACAAGCATATAATAAGCAAAGCCACTAGAATACCCACAGAATGGGAGAAAATATTTGCAGGCTATCCAACTGATAGAGGCCTTATCTCTAGAATTTACAAAGAACTCAAAAGTCTAAACAATAAGAAGACAAATACCCCATTCACAAAATGAGGCACAGAGTTGAACAGGCAATTCACAGAGGAAGATATACAAATGGCAAACACACACTTAAGAAAATGTTCATCATCCCTAATCATCAGAGAAATGCAAATTAAAACAACTATGAAATTCCACCTTACCCCAATAAGGATAGCCAACATCAAAAAATCAAGTGAAAATAAATGCTGGCGAGGATGTGCAGAAGTAGGGACACACATTCACTATTGGTGGGAATGCAGGATGGTACAACCACTTTGGAAAGCAATATGGAGACTCCTGAAAAAGCTTACTATAGAAATACCAACAGACCCAGTTATACCCTTACTAGGCATCTACCCTAAAACCTTCAAACCACAGGCCAAAGAGATTTGCTCAACCATGTTTGTAGCGGCTCAATTCGTAATAGCTAAAAGCTGGAATCAACCCAGATGTCCATCATTAGAAGAATGGATAACAAAGATGTGGTATATCTACACAATGGAATTCTATACAGCAGTAAGAAAAAAATGACACAAAGAAATTTGAGGAAAAATGGTTGAACCTGGAACAGATCATTCTCAGCGAACTTACCCAATCACAGAAAAAAAATCGACACATAGTCTCACTCATCTACAACCCCTAATCTGAATGTACCCAAGATACCTTACATACCCAGCAAGTACCTCATGGACTAGACAATAGGATGGAAGGGGAGGACGGGGAGGGTATCGAAGGGTGGAAAACAGTAATCCGGACCCAAACGGCAATGGTACCATAAAATTCTACTTCCTAAAAGACAGATCAAATGGCTGAACCTTCACTAGACCCTTACAGGAAACACCTGAACCACAAGACACTGGAGAGGGTAGGATCAAGACTAACCTAAATCTACTACATCTTCCCTCCCTCCCTCTCCCCCTCTCCCCTCTATTTCTCTCCTCTCTAACTCTTGTATATTTGTTATGTTTTTCCTCAATTTTTAGTGGGCACTGACCTGTAACCCCCACTTCCAGCCTGGGGCTACCATCCACAATGAGCTTTTGATCAGAGAAACCTACAAGGTTTCCCAAAAGAATGACAGACTTCTGTCAGAGTACTTGATGACCCACCAAAGTGGTAAGACCCTGTTGCTGAAGATTCCATACACATCTCACACATAAAATGGAATGGCATGGCTGGAAGCCAGGAGAGAGTGAGTTCCCAGACAGTTAGTGTGTCTAGTGCCAGAAGGTGCTACATGGGCGACTGGGGGAAATGACCAATATCTGTACAAGCAACTCATTGTCCAACCTAATTAGCAACAAATAACCTGATGTGATGCCCACACAAGTGCAATAGTGGCACACAGCCATGGTGGGGAACCATCTGCTCTTTATTTGACTAACTGATCCCCTCAGTGGTACTAGACCCATAGCTGGAGCTGGGAAACAAGTCAGGACCATACCCAAACACAAGCCCACTCTCCAATATCAACCTACCTTCAATCATGGGGTACAAGAGGGCCTACACCTATTAAACTCTCTATCAAAAAAGTAAGTGTTATCTCAATTTTCCGGTGCTAACTTACTCTCCATTGGAGAATCTGCTTCTGTTTTTCAGATAGATGCAGATCCTAAGGAGAGAGCCACCCCATCATACCTCAAAAGGGGCCCAACTGAAAGTAAGGACAATTGGTGAAACAAGCAAGGGTGATGTTTTTCTGTGAACCGGATACCAGCACAAAGGGGAAGGAGACCAACACAGAGAAAAATCAACTCATACCAAATCAGAGAGCCAGAGCCTCAGAGTCCCCCAACACCCCAGCACTGAAGCAGACCAAAAATGAACCCAACATGGCTCAGGGAAATTTTGCGGAAGAGGGGGTGGAAATAATGTCAGAGTCACATGTTGGGTCATGATTTGCAGAGACATTTATCATACCAATAACTGTGGGCTAACTCCTTAATGCACGGCCCATTTACATCAACAAGTAGGGTCCAATGGGAGGGGGTAGATCATAGATGAGCCTAAACAATGGTACCAAACTGCCTGTGTTTGCTGAATAGAAAACTAATAAATTAAATTTAAAATATATATACTCCTGATCGATTGAGTTTAACCAAATTATAGGATATAATCTATGGCCATATCACCCAGAACACACCTTACATTCTCTGATCTAGAAGCTACACAGGGTTAGTACTTGGATGGTTGACTCCACAATTGTAGACTATAAAGTCAATATATAGTTGATATTTTAATATAATTACATATTAGTTATATGTAAACACATAAATTTCTTGTATTTAGCAAACCAAAATTAAAATGTAATGCATTTCAACTGGTTTAAAGCAAAGGAAACACTTGAGAACACTCCATAATGTGATTTCCATTCCATGTGGTGAGCGGATATTGTGGTGCATATCTTGAATCCCAGCACTTGGGATGCAGATGTATGAGGATTGCTGTTATTTTGAGGCCAATCTGGGCAAGAGTATGACCCTATCTTCAAAAATTATAAAAGAATAAAAAGAAAAGAAAATAGTGCCAGTGAAACCTGGAAACAGTTTAGGTGGAAGAGATCCAAGACAGAGAGAGAGAGAGAGGTGTGTGTGGGGGGGGGACTATGAGAAATGTCTATAGAAAATGGAAATAAGGCTTAGTAGGATTTTTGCCCAAAGAAGACAGTGGATGCAGCAGCCACACCACCAAGAGATTGGATCCCACCAGGCAAGTGCAGGAAGGACTCCAGGGCTCCAAGAGCAGCACAGGCCATGGAGCAAGTTTGCAGTATTAGAAACACAAATCTAAACATAACTCAGATGGCAGAACAAAGATTGGATCAGTGCAAACCACAGACACACACTAGAATTTTAAAAAGTACATGAGAATATGAAATCAAAAGATTTACAGAACATACTATATCCCTCACTTCTCTCTCCTTTGGTCAAGGGAGCAAGTCTCTGGCTGCAGGGCAAGCTCAACAGTGGCTGATCAATTGTCTCCACAGGGAAAGGCATCTGATGTGAGTTTTAAACATACTTGCTTTTAACAAGTGAGCACAGGATATTAAAGACATCCTAGGAAAGATAAAAGGATACATTCAAGAAAGAGAATACAGAAGAGCTTCTATAAACGTATGATGGGCTTCAGAAGGAGAATCGGCTACAAAATTTGGTTGGGAAGTAAAAATAGACAGAATTATAGCAAAGGGTAATCAATTTAGGGATTTTTATTTATTTTTAATTATTTGTCTAAGAGAGACAAAAACAGACAGATTGAGAGAGAGAGTGGGAGGGAGGGAGGCAGAGAGAGAGTATGGTTGTGCCAAGGCATCCAGCCACTGCAAACGAACTACAGACATGTGCATGAGCTTGTACATCTACCTTATGTGGGTACTGGGGAATCAAATCTGGGTCCTTTGGCTTTGGAGGAAGGTCTCTTAGTTGATACAACATCTTTCCAGCCCCAGGGCTTTTTAAAAAATAAGCAAAAGGAAGCTGTTGCAGTCAGGTTCACATTTCTGGTATAAATCACCCAACCAAGAGCAGCCTGTGTGTGTGTAGGGGCGGGGTGTATGGTTAATTTTGGCTTACAGACTCGAGGTGAAAAAGCTCCATGATGGCAGGGGAAAGCAACAACATGAGAAGAGGGTGGACATCACCTCCTGTCCAACATCAGATTAACAACAGGAGAGTGTGCCAAACACTGGCAAGGGGAAACTGGCTCTAACACCCATAAGCCTGTCCCCAAGAATACACTGCATCCAGGAGGCATTAACTTAATTTATGGGGACCCAGAATTCAGAACATCCAAGTTTATGGGGTCATCTGAATCAAAACACCACATTCTGTCCCTGGCCCTCATGAACTGATAACCATACATGATATAAAATGCAATGCATTCATCCAACTTTAAAAACCCGCATGGTGTTTATCAATCCTAATGATGATCAAAAATCCCCATAGTCCAACATCTTTTAATTGAGTTGCCATACCAAAAAGCCTCCAAACCCATAATGGTACTGAATAAACATTCAAACTACAAAAGATGGCACTGAGCATATCTAATAAATATTCAACCAATACAAGATTTGAACAGAGCAAACATCAAACTCTGTTGCTCCAAGCCCAACAACTCTAGACAGTAATGAGTGTCCAAGTCAATTCTAAGCAATGATGATTCACTGGAGTTCCAATTCTACCCCTCCAGCTAGGCTACTAACAATTTTGGAAAACCTCATCTGGTGCTGGCAGTCCTTAGCAGCCATCCCAAAGTCCCAGCATCTCCACTGAGTCTCCATCGCAACACACAGTTCATCCTCATGGATCCATTTGGTTGACACACAGGTAATCCAAGAAGCCTAGTTCACACTTCCAATGGCCATTTCCCCATCAAAGAAAAGAAAACCATGTTGCAAATGACCCTTTATTTCTTGTATTTTTTTTATACTCCACAATACCATGTGGGCTGCCAATTTGTTAACCCAGGGGAGAATAAAGCAGACTTTGAAGAAGAGGACACTCTTTCAGCACTCAGGCCCCTTCAAAAGAGTCTATATTCTTTCTATTGTCCCAATGCAGGTCAACTGGCCCATTGTCAATGCTTGTATCTCTCAAACAAGTGCAGCTAAACAGGGAGAAATTTGGGGCCAACTATTTCATTTCTTTCTGTGTTATATCCCTCTGCTCACACCAGTCCATTTTTATGTAATACAACTCTGCACACATTCTCAGGTCATGGACATAACAGCAAGCCTCTCACACAAACTGCTTCTATCCTGGTCCCTACAAAGTTCTTTCTCACTCTTATAAGCCAAACCCCACAGTCCATATTTCTTACTCCATTTCGGTCTTTCAACACATATCAGAATAGTCCATCAAGTTGTACTTGCAGCACTGCAAGGTGTCTTTTAGGCCAATATTTCAAATTTATCCCCATTCTTCCTGCAAAGCAGTTTCAAAAGGCAAAGCCACAGAATCAAATTTCTGGCAGCAATAGCCCCACTTCTGGCACCAACTTTACTGATACAGTCAGGTTTGCATTGCTTGCAAAAGAAACCTGACAAAAGCAGATGGTGGGGAAATTGCCATCAGCTGGAGAGCTAGCATTCAGAACACCTAAGTTTATGGAGGACAACTGTATCAGACCACCACAGAAGCCAGTGGAAATTTTGTTTTTGTTTTTGTAAAAATTTCCTTAGTGGATGGGCTGGTGAGATGGCTTAGTGGTTAAGCGCTTGCCTGTGAAGCCTAAGGACCCTGGTTCGAGGCTCGGTTCCCCAGGTCCACGTTAGCCAGATGCACAAGGGGACGCACGCATCTGGAGTTCTTTGCAGAGGCTGGAAGCCCTGGCATGCCCATTCTCTCTCTCTCCCTCTATCTGTCTTTCTCTCTGTGTCTGTCACTCTCAAATAAATAAATAAATAAATAACATATAATGAAGAATGAAATATTATTAAAATATATTACATACATAAAATTGTCAAAAATAAAATAAAATAAGCAAAACTCTGGTTAAAAAAAAAAAATTCCTTAGTGGAGATAAAGTTTTGCAGCACAAGCTTTAGTGCCCAAGTTCAACTCTGGATTCTATGTAAAATCCAGAAGCCATGGCAAGCTTCTGTAATTCCATCATGCTGAACATGAGATGGGAGGATTTCCTAGAAACTCAAAAGCTCTTGAGAGTGAACAACTTTCCCTCACAGTAGATGGAAGGCAAGAAACAATACCTGAAAATTGTTCTCTAATCTCTGTGCCAGCCCTCACACATGAACATGCTCATATGTGTGTTCATGTGCATGTGCGTGCACACACACACACTCACATGCAGCCAATTTGCCACTGGAAGATCTATCATCACAATACTTTAACATTACTGTAGACTGGACAGAGCTGCAACAGAAAAATAATGAGTTCTTAAGAACGTGTGGACAAAACAAAACAGAAAAAAATCTGCCAACACTTCACTGACACAGTTGTTTTTTTCATAATTACATTTTTATCTTGAGTCAGGACCATGTAGCCTAGGCTAATCTCCAATTCCATATATAGCTGAGGATAGCTACATTATGTGCTACCATGTCCAACTATGCAGTGTTGGAGCTCAAACTCAGGTCTTCATGTTTGTTTGGCAAGCACTATACCAACTGAGTTATATCTCTAGCCCCTACTCATAATTTTAAATGTGTCACACAAAATTAAATTGACATTCCTATTATTTTCATTAAAAAATTCACTTCATAGTCAACATTTCAGCACATTGAAGTGTAGTTTTCTTTTGAAAATCTATTAGAAATAAACATATTTTATATCTAAAAAAAACAGGATAATAAAGAGTATCTAAACCAGGGGTGGCACAATATACCCTTAATCTTAGCATTCAGGAGGTTGAGGTAGGAGGACGGTGGTGACTTTAAGGCCATCCTGTGCTTCACCAGTGAGTTCAGGTCATTCTGGACTAGAATAAGACCCTTCCTTAAAAAGAAAAAAAAAATCCCACTGGGTGTAATACAGCTTGCCTTTAATCTCAGTACTCAGAATACTGAGGTAGGAAGATCTTCATGAGTTCAAGGCCAGCCTAAGACTACATAGGGAATTTCAGGTAAGCATGGGCTAGGAAATATCCCAAAGAATGGACTAATGAGATTACATATATATTACCTTGTAAAAACTTTCTAATTATACATGTATGTATACACACACACACACACACACACACACACACACACACACACACACCAGAGTGAACAGGCAGCACACAGAATAAGAAAATTTGTTCAATCCATACTTCAGATTATGATTTGATTACAGAATAACTCCATATCTTATGTTTAACACTTGGTGTTCAGGTGGTGGGGCTGTTGGGGAAGGTTGTAGTACCTCTAAGAGGTAAAACTTTACTGCAATAGATCACTGGGGGTGGCCTTTGGGGTTTTGTAGACAAGCCCCATTTCCTGTTCATCATCTCTATTCCTGACTGTGGACATCTCATCACCCACCCCTACGTCATGTCTTCTCTGTTGAGATGGACTGTATGCTCTGCAATTGTTAGCCAAAATAAATCTTTCCTTCCTTAAGCTACTTCAAATATTAAGTCATAGAAATGAGTGAGTAACTAATACATTTCAGTAAGTGACTAATATCGAAAATACACAAAATTTATCTAAATGAATAAAATCTAGAATCAAAATTTAAACACCAGGGCTGGGGAGATGGAGCTCTCAAGAACACTTGCTGCTTAAATATAAGTGTACGAGAGGGCCAGAGACCACTCCATTTCAGTCCCCAGAACAGCTAGAAGGGGCTAATGCATATCTATAACACATGTACATGGAAATCTGGGGAGATCAGTGAATTTCTAGGGCTCATTGACTGAAAAATGGCAGCCTCATTTTGAGTGAGAGACCATGTGTGAAGGAAGAATGAAAGAGAGGGGGCACCCAAAGTTCTCCTTTGGTCTCTACATAAACACAGGCTTCAGTACACACATGTGCATTCACAACACATAAACAATAACCACATGCCAATCTGCTACATCTTCCCTCCCTCCCTCTCCCCCTCTCCCCTCTATCTCTCTCCTCTCTAACTCTTGTATATTTGTTATGTTTTTCCTCATTTTCTTAGTGGGCACTGACCTGTAACCCCCACTACCAGCATGGGGCTATCATCCACAATGAGCTTTTGATCAGAGAAACCTACAAGGTTTCGTAAAACAATGACAGACTTCTGTCAGAGTACTTGATGACCCACCAAAGGCCAGTGGTAAGACCCTATTGCTGAAGACTCCATACACAGCTGACACATAAAATGGAACGGCATGGCTGGAAGCCAGGAGAGAGTCAGTCCTCAGACAGTCAGTGTGTCTAGTGCCAGAAGGTGCTACATGGGCGACTGGGAGAAATGACCAATATCTGTCCAAGCAACTCATGGTCTAACCTAATTAGCAACAACTAACCTGGTGTGATGCCCACACAAGTGCAATAGTGGCACACAGCCATGGTGGGGAACCAACTGCTCTTGATTTGGCTAACTGACCGCTCAGTGGTACGAGACCCATAGCTGGAGCTGGGAAACAAGTCAGAACCATATCCAAACATAAGCCCACTCTCCAATATCAACCTACCATTAATCATGGGGTGCAAGAGGGCCTACACCTATTAAACTCTCTATCAAAAAAGTAAGTGTTATCTCAATTTTCCGGGTGCTAACTTACTCTCCATTGGAGAATCTGCTTCTGTTTTTCAGATAGATGCAGATCCTAAGGAGAGAGCTGCCCCAACATACCTCAAAAGGGGCCTGACTGAAACTAAGGAAAATTGGCAAAACAAGCAAGGGTGCTGTTTTCCGGATGAACCAGATACCAGCACAAAGGGGAAGGAGACCAACACAGAGAAAAATCAACTCCTACCAAATCAGAGAGCCAGAGCCTCAGAGGCCCCCAACACCTCATCACTGAAGCAGACCAAAAGTAACCCAACATGGCTCAGGGAAATTTTGTGGAAGAGGGGGTGGAAAGAATGTCAGAGTCACATGTTGGGTCATGATATGCAGAGACATTTATCTTACCAATAACTGTGGGGTAACTCCACAATGCACAACCCATTTACATCAACAAGGAGGGTCCAATGGGAGGGAGTAGATCATGGATGAGCCTAAACAATGGTACCAAACTGCCTGTATTTGCTGAGAAGAAAACTAATAAATTAAATTTTAAAAAAGGTGGTGGTGGAGTTGCAGTCGTACTTCCAGGAGATTCTGAGATGTGTGCATTGGGGAACTACCCTCACTTCTTGAATTTTTCCTGCCCATCTTTCTGACTTGAATGCACCATAGCTTCTAACTCATGGATCAGTGGTTGAGTGAGAGAATCCTTTCTATCTATCCATTTAAAAAATACTTAATTAATTATGTAATACATTAATTTATTTGTGAGAAAGAGATAAGATGAGCATGTCTTGGCCTATACCCACTACAAGCAAACTCCAGATACATGCTTCACCTTGTTCATCTGGCTTTACATGGATCCCAAGGAATTAAACCCGGGTATGCAGGCTTTGCAGGCAAGTGTCTTAACCACTGACCTATCTCTCTATCCATTCTTATGGGATTTTAACAGACCTAAGGGTAAAATTTGTTCAGCAGAACTATGACTTTCCATTGATATTAAACAATGTTTAATTTAAGCACAAGAAACAAGATGTAAGATAGATGGACTTTTGCTTCCAGTCCATGAAAAAAATGTCATTGATGTCAGGTGTGATAACTCATGTCTATAATCCCAACAATGGAGAGACTGAGATAGGTGAATGGTCATGAGTTTCAGCCCAGACTGGGCTTCACAGTGAGCTTCAGGTCAGCCTGGGATTTGTGACAGTTTTTCCCTTAAAAAAATCAGGGGTCAGCAGCTAAGGATCTTCTCTGAAAAGCCAAAAGACCCAGATTCAATTCCCCAGTACCCACATAAAGCCAGATCCACAAGGTGGCTGCATGCTTCTGAAGCTCACTTGCAGTGGCTGGAGGCCCTAGTGCTTACTTGCTCTCACACATTCTCTCTCTCTCTCTGCCTATTTCTCTCTCAAATAAATAATTAACTAATAAATAAATATTATTAAACATGCCACTTTTAGTCAGAACTAGGCCCAATAAAAAGAACATCAATGTTACAATGGTTACCTTCCCCCACCCCCACAAAAATTATCTTTATTATCAGAACCTTCAAACCATGAATAAGCCCTGTGGCACATAACACTCACTTCTTAATGTACTTGTCCTTTCCCCCATTGGATATATGAGTAGATACTAAATCCCTGAAAAGGATATTTCCACACCATCTATCCTGTAACTCCCAAGTCATCTTTGCAGTAAAACAACTTCTACAATAACTCACCAAGTCCAAAAATATGTAAAATTCCCATATCAATGTGTTGCCTTAACCCAGTTTACAAAAGCATTTAGTCCACTGCCAATAGAATAATTGAAGATAGCCAGGCATGGCGGCACACGTCCTTAATCCCAACACATGGGAGGTAGAAGTCTGTCACGCCCGCCTCACCAGCAAGGAGGACGCCACAATCAGGATTCTTCTGAACACACTTTATTGGGGACTGCCAAACTGCTTGATGCGAAGACGTGAAGACCCAGAACCACGAAAGGCAACTGTTTATATAGGGTTTTAGGCCGCTTACCCACAAATGATTGGTTAACTGCGGATATGTGGCCACCAGTGATTGGTTACTTTCTGGATGCCTCATTAGCATTGGCCCACGACGGGTTGGAGCATGCGCACTGTGCTTGATTTACAACAGCTGTGACCAAGAAGAGGCCAGAAACCGGCGCCAACTTGTAATAGCATCTGCACGGCTCCTAACAGAAGTCAGAAAGTTGTGGCCATGAGTTTGCAGTCAGCCTGAGACAGCATAATGAATTCCAAGTCAGACTGGGCTAGAAAGAGACGCTACCATAAAAACAAACAAAAATGAAAAAGAATGAAAGTAAGTAAGAAAGAAATTAGTATAAGATGAAATACTCCATTAGTCATGTGCTTAGTCAATTTTCCGTCACTGAGTGTGGTTTATTTTTTTTTTAATTTTTAATGACATGCTTTCTTTGTTGTTGTTTTTGAGGTAAAGATGTGCTCTAGGCCAGGCTGACCTGTAATTCACTATTGAATTTCAGGATGGCCTCAAACTGCAGGTGTTCCTCTGACCTTTGTCTCCCAAGTTCTGGGATTTACTGCATGTGCCACCATGCCTGGCTTAATGTTCTTTTTTTTTTTTTAAATAATTTGTTTGACAGAGAAAGAGGGAGAATGAGAGAGACAGAGACAGAATGGGCATACCAGAGTGTCCAGCCACTGCTAAGAAACTCCAGACACCTGTGCCCCCTTGTACATCTGGCTATAGTGGGTCTTGGGGGATTGAACCTGGGTCCTTTGGCTTTGCAGGCAAACACTTTAACCACTAAGCCATCCCTCCAGCCCTTTCTGTTCTTTTAAATAAATATTTTTATTTATTTATTTAAAATAAATTATTTTTTTAAAACAGAAAAAAAAAACAGGTAGGTCAGAGAGAGATGACCTACATCCTAATGGGAGGTCTTTATTTAAGTCTCTTTCTCCCCATAATGGCAGCCAATTCCTCACTCTTAATTACTGCATCTAAATGGTCACAGTATCTCTCTTTGTTGCTGGAAGGTTCTTCTCAAAGATGGAAAAGAAATTTCTCTTTGTTTTCAACTTATTGTCTCTTCTTCAAGGAAACCAGCCATCTATGGCACCTGTGCAGGCACGCGCGCGTGCGTGCGTGCACACACACACACACACACACACACACAGGAAGTTACAACAATGCATCATCCAAGACTTGAGAGATGGTCTTAGAGTTAAGGTGCTTGCTTGCATAGCCTAAGGACCCATGTTGGGCTCTCCAGATCCCACATAAACCACAGGCACATAGGTAGGCAAGTACACGGTTGTACATGCCTATTGGTGGTACAAGCATCTGGACTTTGCAGCATCTTAGGCCCTGGTGCATCAAATCTCTCTGTTTCTCTCTTTCTTTAAACAAAAAATAAATTCATCATACATATAATGCCACTCCTAACTGTCAAAACCATCTGCTTCTCATGAGGCCTTGTGACTAATTATGCCATGATAAATTAAGCAAAAGTGATAGCAGAGATATCACAGACAGATACCCTTGACTGGTTTCACGTGCATACTGAATGGATACACACCTAAGTGAAATGATTTTTAGAAATAACCTTGTACATCTAGAAGTTCTCATTTCCACCAAGCATGGTGGCCCACTCCTTGAATCTCAGCAGATGGGAAGCATACATAGGTAGGAGGATCGCTGTGAGTTAGAGGCCAGCTTGAGACTACATAGTGAATTCCAGGTCAGCATGGGCTAGAGTAAGACCATCCACAAAAAAATAAAATAATGATATGTTTATGGGACTGAAGGGATTGCTCAGTGGCTAAGGCACTTGCCTGTGAAGCCTAAACACCAGGTTCAATTCCCCGGTACCCACATAAAGCCAGATGCACAACATGGCACATGTGTCTGGAGTTCTTTTGCAGTGGCTGGAGGCACTGGAGAATCCATTCTTTCTGTGTGTCTCAAATAAGGAAAGGAAGAAAGGAAGAGAGAGGGAAAGAGAGAGGGAGAGAGAGAGAGAAAGTAAATTCTGGGGCTGGAGAGATTGCTCATTGGTTAAGGCACTAGCCTGAAAAACTTAAAGACCCAGGTTTGACTCCCTAGCTACTACATAAAGCCAGATGCACAAGGTGGCACATGCGTCTGGAGTTCATTTGTAGTTGCTGGAGGCCCTGGTGCACTCATTATCTCTCTATCTCTCTCTGAAATAAATAAATAAATATTTTTTAAAGAAATGCATTCTGGTAGTGTATTGTGGTACACACCTTTAATCCCATCACTTTGGAGGCAGAGGTAGGAGGCTTGTGGCCATGAGTTCAAGGCCAGTTTGAGACTGAATGAATTCCAGGTCGGCCTGGGCTATAGCAAGACCCTACCTAGAGAAAACACAAATAAATAGGATAAATGCAGTCTAGATTAAGGCTAAGGAGAAAGCAATATTGAAACCAAGGTCAAGTGCATATCTTGGTTTGCCCTCCCTTTGGACTGGACACAAAGTACTCTGAGGACCTGAGTGATGACTCAATTCTGCCTGGACTCTATCAGCATGAAATTAATCCCTTCATCCTGTATACTGTATCCGGTTGGATGTTCATCCCAGCAACATGGAACTATACAATAATAATGCTAAGATTCACTTCAGTAGGTATGTATTGATACACTGTCTTTATGAACTAAACATGTTCATCACAAACTACACACCCATGCTCAAAACAGGATCAAACCTGCTCTGGGGAGGTGACTCAGTGCTTGAAGGGCCTTGATTGCAAAATCTGGTGATCCACGCTTGATTCCCCAGTACAAACCTAAAGCCAAATGCACAAAGTTTTCAGTGAGAGTTCAAGAGGGCTTGGTGTATTAGTTCATTCACTTCTTTCTCTAACAAATAAATAGAAATATTTTAAAAAATAAAATAAGGGCTGGACAGATGGCTTAGTGGAAAAGACAATTGCCTGTGAAGCCTAAGAACCCATGTTTGAATCTACAATCCCATGTAAGCCATATGCACAAAGGTGAGACCAGTTCAAGGTTGCACATGCCCACTACATGGCATAAGTGTCTGGTGTTCAATTTCAGTGGCTGAGGCCCTGGCACACCAATTCTCTTTCTCTCTCACATGTGTGTTCTCTCAAAAAATAGAAAATGAATAAATAAAATAAAATAGGTACTGGAGAGTTTGCTCAGAGGTTAAGGCATGTGCCTGCAAAGCCTAATGACCTGGCTTTGATTCCCCAGTACCCATGAACAGCCAGATGCACAATGTGGCTGGAGGTGCAGGCATAACTATTCATGCCTCTCTTCTCTCTATGTCTTTCTGCTTGCAAATAAATTAATAGCATTAAAATATTTTTTTTTTAATCAGATCATAGGCAAAAGGATGGATTGCCAAACATCATTACCAGGACTCAAATAATATACAATTCAGGCTCAACTGACCTTTCATTTCTCTGAAGCAAGCAGTGAACCCTGGCATTATAAAACAACAATAAATTACAATGGAAATGCGGGCTGAAGAGATGATGTGGCACTTAAGATGCTTGCATGCAAAGCCTAAGACCCAGGATTTGATTCCCCTAGGACCCACATAAAGCTAGATGCACAAAGTTGCTCATGTGTTTGGAGCTTGTTAGCAGTAGTGGGGGAGGCCCTGTTGCTCCTATTCTACCTGCCTCTTATTCAATCTGTCCTAAATAAATAAATAGTTTAATGAATGGGAATGAGAGGGTGGGATTGTTTCTCAAACCATTTTGTTAATAAAAATGTATTTGCTAACTTACTGGTCCAAACTACCTTTCCGTATATTGGAGCACATGTACGATATTGCCATTTAATCAAGGTTGAAATTAATTTTTTTTTTAAATTTATTTTTTTATTTTTTTATTTGAGAGTGACAGACACAGAGAGAAAGACAGATAGAGAGAAAGAGAGAATGGGCGCGCCAGGGCTTCCAGCCTCTGCAAACGAACTCCAGACGTGTGCGCCCCCTTGTGCATCTGGCTAACATGGGACCTGGGGAACCGAGCCTCGAACCGGGGTCCTTAGGCTTCACAGGCGAGCGCTTAACCGCTAAGCCATCTCTCCAGCCCTGAAATTAATTTTTGTTGCCCAGAGTTTCAACAAAATTAGTTTATGCATAGATAACAAGCAATCATAGGAAGGTGATGCCTGGGGAAGATACATCCCCATCATAGTATATGCAACCAACATGATAAAAGCATGAATAAAAGTCTGGAGAATTCAATGTATTGGGCATTCAAGGTAAACAGGAATTTTAGAAATATATGAATGGTGAAGGATGATTTTGCCTCCCCTATACAAATGTCTATGTCCAATTAATATGGGACTGCAAAGTCTTTCAAAAATTGCTGTATTTTACTCTAGCACCATGAAACTGTAAATAAAAACTGTAAACTATAAATACACAGTCACAAGTCATTCTCATCAGCTATACTGTTCAGAGCTCAGAATAGATTGTTTTAATAAAAGCAGTGGAGAACGTATTAACATTTGCAGTGGGCTTAGCAGCTAATTAAATCTTAGGGGAAAATATCTTCATCAGGTTTGAAGTAACTGGATCACCCTTAACAATATCTTTCCCCCTTCTGTAAGAAAGCAGAAAGTTGTCTTCTTCACTAGAAATTGAAAGTATCTGATTGAATCCTTCCATCCTCAACTCCTTCCCCTCTCCCTCTCTCACTTCTTCCTTCCCTTCAGAAAAGTGGCTTAAAACATTAAAATATTTATTGAAACTTACAGACCCAGAAGCACATACCTGGATAATCCAAGGAAGAGCTCCCATCCTAGAAGTTCAAACTCAAGGAAGTAAGATCCTGGGGGAGGTGGAGGAGAGACAATGAGGCAGGAAGCGACCTTACAAAGCAGTGGAGTTTGAGTCTCACTTCAGGAACTTCTGATATGTGTGTATGGGGGGGGGATATTACCCTCACTTCTGGAATTGTACCTGCTCTTCTTTCTGACTTGACTGCACCAGTTTCTACCTCATAGATCAGTGTTTGAGTGAGAGAATCCTTTCTATCCATCCATTTAAAAATATTTTAATTGATTATTTAATTAATTAATTTATTTGAGAGAGAGAAGATGGGCATTCCAGGGACTATACTCAGTACAAGCAAACTCCAGACACATGCTCCACTTTGTACATCTAGGCCCCAGGCAATCCAACCTGGGTCTTTAGGATTTGCAGTCAAGTGCCTTAACCACTGATCCATCTCTCCATCCAATCTTGTGGGATTTTAATAGACCTAAGGGTAAAATTTGTTCAGCAGAACTATGACCTTCCATTGATATTAAACAATGTTTAACTTAAGCACAAGAAACAAAATGTAAGATAGTTGGATTTTTGCTTTCATTCAATTAAAAAAATGTCATGGATGTTAGGTGTGGTAACTCATGTCTATAATCCCAACAAAAGGTAACTGGAGTTTCAGCCCAGCCTGGGCTTAAGAGGGAGCTTCAGGTCAGCCTAGGATATAGTGGCACTTTCTCTTTCAATTGAAAAAGCAAAAATCATGGCTTGTGATATGGCTCAGTGTTTAAGGATCTTGTCTGAAAGCCAAAAGACCCAGGTTCAATTCCCCAGCACCCATGTAAAGCCAGATCCATAAATTGGCTGCATGCTTCTGAAGCTCACTTGGAGTGGTTGGAGGCCCTAGTGCTCACTCACTCTCACACATTCTCTCTCTCTATTTCTCTCTCAAATAAATAATAAAAAAATCAATATTATTAAAGAGGTCACTTTTAATCAGAACTAAGTCCAATCCAAAAGCAATGTTAAAATGGCTCCCTTCCTCCACCTCTACAAAAATTACTTTATTATCAGAACCTTCAACCCCATGAATAAGACCTGTGGCATACCACACTCAATTCTTAACATCCTTGTCCTTTCCTCCATGGATTCATGAGTGAATATGAAACCCCTGTAAGGTATATTTCCACACCATCTATATTGTAATCCCCAAGTCATCTTTGCAGTAAAATAACTTCTAGAATAGCTCATCAAGTCCATAGATATGTAAAAACCCATGTCACAGTATTGCCTTAACTCAGGATGTGAAAGCATTTAGTCCACTGCCAATAGTAAAATTGGAGATAGGCTGGGCATGGTGGTATATGTCCTTAATTCCAACACTTAGGAGGCAGAAATCACAAGATTGTGGCTAAGAATTTGAGGGCATCCTGAGACAACATAATGAATTCCAAGTCAGCTTGGGCTAGAGCAAGCCCCTACCATAAAAAAAAAAACAAAAACAGAAATTAGTATAAGATGAAATACCCCATTAGTCATGGGTTTAATCAATTATTTCGGTACTTGAGTGTTTTTTTTTTTCTTTATTTGTAATCACATGTTTTCTATTTGTTGTTCTTTTCTTTTCTTTTCTTTTTTTTTTTTTTTTTTTTTTTTTGAGGTAGAGTCTCACTCTAGCCCAGGCTGACTTGGAATTCACTATTTAATTTCAGGGTGGCCTCCAGGTGATCCTCCGACCTCTGCCTCTCAAGTGCTGGAATTAAAGGCATGTGCCACCATGTCTGGTTTAATATTCTTGTTTAAATGTATTTATTTGGCAGAGAGAATGGGCTTACCAGGCCCTCCAGCCACTGCAAATGAACTCCAAATGCATGTGTCCCTTGTCCCCATCTGGCTAACAATGGTCTTGGGAAATCGAATCTGGGTCCTTTTGCCATTCAGGCAAACACCTTAACTGCTAAGCCATCCCTCCAGCCTCTGCTGTTCTTTAAAAAAATACACCATATCTTCCCTTCCTCCCTCTCTCCCCCTCCCTCTCCTCCCTAACTCTTGTATATTAGTTATCTTTTTCCTCATCTTCTTAGTGGGCACTGACCTGTAACTCCCAGTACCAGCAGAGGCCTATCATCCACAATGAGCTTTTGATCAGAGAAACCTACAAGGTTTCCTAAAAGAATGACAGATTTCTGTCAGAGTACTTGATGACCCATCAAAGGTCAGTGGTAAGACCCTATTGCTGAAGACTCCATATGCAGCTGACAGGTGAAATGGAACAGCATGGCTGGAGGCCAGGAGAGAGTCAGTCCCCAGACAGTCAGCATGTCTAGTGCCAGAAGATGCTACATGGGAAACTGGGGGAAACGACCAATATCTGTCCAAGCAACTCATGGTCTAACCTACTTAGCAACAAATAACCTGGTGTGATGCCCACACAAGTGCAATAGTGGCACACAGCCATGGTGGGGAACCAACTGCTCTTGATTTGGCTAACTGATGCCCTCAGTGGTACGGGACCCATAGCTGGAGCTGGGCTACAAGATGGCCTATACCTATTAAACTTTCTATTAAAAAAAAAGTAAGAGTTCTTTCATTTGTCCTGGTGCTAACTTACTCTCTGTTGGAGATTCTGCTTCTCTTTTTCAGATAGATGCAGATCCTGAGGAGAGAGCCACCCCATCATACCTCAAAAAGGCCCTGACTGAAACTAAGGAAAATTGGCAAAACAAGCAAAGATGCTGTTTTACTGATCAACCAGATACCAGCACAAGGGGGAAGGAGACCAACACAGAGAAAAATCAACTCCTATCAAATCAGAGAGCCAGAGCCTCAGAGGCCCCCAACACCTCATCACTGAAGCAGACCAAAAATGAACCCAACATAGCTCAGGGGAATTTTGCGGAAGAGGGGGCGGAAAGTATGTCAGAGCCACATGTTGGGTCATGATATGCAGCTACATTTATTGTACCAATAACTGTGGGCTAACTCCACAATGCACGAACCATATACATCAACAAGGAGGAGCCATTGAGGAGGGGTAGGTCATGGATGAGCCTAATAATGGTACCAAACTGCCTGTATTTGCTGAATAGAAAACTAATAAAAAAAAATTTAAATAAAGAGATTATCTGCCTCTATTTAAGCATGATTTTTTTTCCTTCCTTACAGCAGGACATTTAGGGGTAGCATGCCTAACCACACATAAATCTTTGCTTAAATTGCTTTAATTCTTCATGCAGACATACTTCTGATATTACATGATATTTCTTAGAGAAGAATTGTTATTTTCTAATTCATGTCACATGCTTTTATAGCTGCTGTTTCCATGTGATAGCCTTGGGGGGAAAGTCACATTACTGTGTCTTATAGCCCTTCCCCTCCAACTGAACCTGTTTGTCTTCTCTAACATTCCCCTCCTATTTTCATGTCTTTTGGGGGAACCCACTGAATTTACTTTGAGGTTCTGATATTTCTTGCAAATGTAAATATTTATATTGCTTTCACTTTCAGATGTTTTCTTCTCAGGGTACATGTTTTTAAAATATCTTATCTTTGGAAACCACAGGACATAGGCATGGAAAAATTAGAAAAAAAAAAGTACAATTAAAATTAAGCCTCAACCTGGGGAGATGGCTTAGGAGTTAAGGCACTTGTTCTGTAAAGCCTAGTATCACAGGTTCCATTCTCCAGTACCCATATAAAGTCAGATGCACAGGTGGTGCATGGGCCTGGCATTCATTTGCAGGGGCTAGCAACTCTGGTACACCCATTCTGTCGCTCTCTCTCCCTTGCTCACTCTCTCCCACTCACTCTGCTTATCTGTCTCTCAAATATATAAACAAATAAAATATTAAATTCAGCCTCTTCATATATGTTTAGCTGCTCATGAATTATGGGATAGACTTCAGAGTAAAGGATGATTTATTTTAATCTGATATAGGAAAAACAGAAACCCACATTAGTCATTGTTGTTTGAACTAGAGTTACATCATAATGTGCCGAGTTTATAAAATATGTTAGACTATTTCTTTTTTGTGCAGTAGGGTTTCACTCTAGCCAAGGCTGGCCAGGAACTCACTGTATTTTCAGACTGGCCTTGAACTCATGGTGAGCCTCCTTTATCTGCTTCCTAACTGCTATGATTAAAGGTGTGAGCCACCATGCCCAGCTTTTCAATTATACTATTTTTAACATTTGCCTTAACTGATGAACCATGATAAAATCTTTTAATTCTTCTGAATATCAGTAACTGGGTAGTAGCCAGACTTTCAGTTGCTGTGAGGCAAAGTCAATAAGTAGTAATTAGAATGTAAAAGTGTCCTAAGTGTTTGTTGGATTCAGCATTACAATGGTTTCACACAGCTACAAGGCTGTGTGCATTCATCTCAGTTCCAAAACATTCTAATGTCTTCCACAGTGGGCTAAGTGTTTTAGTAATGATTACTGGGGCTGGAGAGTGGTTCAGCAGTTCAGATGCTTGCCTGTAAATCCTAATGACCCAAGTTCAAGTCCCCACATAAAGACATGCAGAAAATGGTCCATACCTCTGGGATGTTTGCAGCCACCAGAGGTCTTGGCACACTCATTCCCCACCCCCTCTTTCTCTGTTTGAAAATGCATAAATATAAACATTTTTTTAAAAATAGTGATTATTGGTTCTTACTTCAAATAAGGTGAGTCAGAAAGTGAACAATCTGTATACCCACCAGAGGCTCTATTCAGGTTGGTGAGCTTCTTTCAAGGAACTGTGAAGTGATTTTATGGCCATCTTCTCTACCTAAATGTTGACACTAAATAAAATCAGAAGTCATGATGTAGAAGTCTTTAAACTTGGCACGAGGAAATGGAATACAAAGCCATAAACCTTACCCAGCTGTTCCATGAGTCTAGTGCCATGGCGTAGATGTGTATTTTGTCCACTTGATAAAATTCATTCTTGATTGGACTGGATAAGCTTATATCTTCTCCTCAACCCATCTCTGCCTTGTCTTAGTATGAACCCCTCCTTTTACACAGCAAGCAGCTGGAGCCACACTTTTTTTTTTTTTTTCGAGGTAAGGTCTCACTCTGGTCCAGGCTGACCTGGAATTAACTCTATAGTCTCAGGGTGGCCTTGAACTCACAGGATCCTCCTACCTCTGCCTCCCGAGTGCTGGGATTAAAGGCGTGTGTCACCACGCCCGGCTGGAGCCACACTTTGTTGTTGCAGAGACACTCTGCTCTCAGGCTTCACACACCATCAAATGAAAGTCATTTTTATTTCTTATTGTGAGAACCAATCCATCGATCATTATTTTTCCAAGACCATGATGTGTTTCCTGTGCCCCATTTCTATGATGCTTCTTCCATATGGTAGTCCCAGTACAAACTCAAACAAAGATTTACTTTATGACCCATCCACATATATGATTTCCTGAATTTTTTTTGCTTTAATAGTCCTAATATATTCCCCCCCCCCTCCAGGAAAAAATCTCACCAAATAAATGTCAGGAGCATTCAGACCACTTCTTGGATGGTGGATTTTCATTTCTGTCTTTAGTAGTCCATGGGTCATCCCCCATGGGAGACCTGGATTGGGAGTGTAGTCCGTGCCCTGTGGTGGATGATGCCTGCTGTGTCTTCCGCAACTGCACCAGCAGGTGTTCAGTCACATGTCTTCAGAGTGCTCTTGCTCAGGGCTTTTAGGTCTCAGACTTCTTACTGACTGTCAGACCATCAAGACAATGATTGTGTGGAAGGTCCACCCCAAAACAGATTATGGACATGTTTACAGGTCATCTCATCAGAGAGGCTGAGAGTGTGAGAAGCTGGATTATCCAGAGCCAAATTGGGGGATGGGGTCCTCCTCGAGGGTTCTGCCCAGCAGAAAGACCACCTGCTTGAGTAGACCTACCACATCTCACTTCTAGCTACAACTCAGACCAGTTCTGTGATGGAGTCAGCTTCTCCCTGGCAAACCTTTATTTGGGACTTTATGGTACCCTTGATGCCACCCACAGTGCACATTTCTTCAGAATCAGGATGTTGAATAGTATGCACATCATGAGCCTGGTACAGAGACTGGGACTGTTGCAAACACGAAAACCTGTCCTAATTTAGCCTTCAGGGATGAATGCTTCAAGAATAAAGTAAACATGGTGAATATTTAACAACATTTTCCACATCCAACAAAAGTAGGCAGATATGAAAGGCTGGCTATGTGGTGGTGAGAAGTATGTATTTCCCATAAACTCATATGTTCTGAATGCTTGGTTCCCCAGCTGGTGGCTGTTTGGGAAGTGAAGCCTTGCTGGAGGAGGTGTGTTGCTGGAGGTCAGCCTTGAGTCTTATAAGCCTCTACCTTACCAGTGTCACTCAGCTCGCTCTCCTGCTGATATTTGGCACCTGATGTGGCAAGGAGGTGATGTCCAGCCTCTGCTGTGCCACTTTTCCCCTGCCATAATGGAGCTGCCACTTGGTACTACAAGCCAAATAAACAACTTTCCTCCCATGAGCTGCTTCTGGTTGGGTGCTTGTGCCAACAATAAGTAAGCACCACCCCAAATCCCACCCCAGAGACACTCTTCCTCCAGTGCAATGCTTCACCTCTCCAAGTGGAAAGCATGGAGTCTTCAAGCATGCAGAGGTGAGGCTAAGGCACTTGGACATGGGAAGAACTCCTCCTTTCCCTCTGACCTGTGCTGCGGCTCCTCAAGACATCTGTGCCATCTGCAGCTTGCTGACTTCTTTGGTGTCTTGCTGCCCTGGCCACAGTCCCACCCCACTGTGGTTCCACTGGCAGGGCAGCACAAGCTTGCTCTGGTGAGGAGGTTTTACTCCTCTCCATACCCGGGTTCTGTCCCTATTCCTTTCTTGCTTCTCTCCCTCTCAGTGTTCCTCCCAGTCCACTGTCAACTGGTCATGTTCTCCTGCAGACTGGCCCCAGACAGGCAGTTTAAGGAGATGACTGGAGAGAGCACCCCCCCCCACACACACACACAGACCACTGCCACGGTCAAGGACAATCAGTATGAGAGTTGGGGCTGGGCAAATTTGGGCACGTCGGCAGCAGGTTCTGAGACCTCAGTTTATCATCCTCTTTCACTCATTTCCTCTACTTCCTGCCTTTTGTTCCCCTCCAACCACCCTCAGGAATTCTCCCTTCATCCATTGTGCAGTTGTTCTGCCTCTTCACCTTTTATATATGTGCACTGTGTCTAATGTTCACCTAATCACGTCATTCCTTGCTCATTTGTTCTCATTTTCTCACTTGTCATGTTCTCATTTATTCACTAACTTACTCTTTTCCTCTAAGCATCTGGTGTTACCCTCTTGTAGATAGATAGAGTGGGTAGCTAGATGGTAGCTAGTGATAGATAGATGATACATAGATGTCAGATAGATAAACAGACAGACAGACAGTTATAGAGGCAGAGATTTCTTGTGCCCTAGGCTCGCTTCAATCTTCCTGTGCAGTCCAGAATAATCTGGAACTTCTGAATCTCCTGCTTCCTAGTGCTGACATTACAGGCATGTGTTGCTGAGCATGTTATAACATTTTTTCTCTCCCTTAATCCTCCTCTGTGCCTTATGCTGAACAAAGGATCTGCCACTGAGCTACACCCCAGCCTAGTGGTTTCTTACAGTAACCAGCACAGAGACCCTCTTTGCCTTCAGGCTATTTAATGTGTGCTATCTTTATGTGTGCTATCCTAGTCCTCTCACTCTTTGTTTTTGTTTGTTTGATTTTAAGGTAGGATTTTCATTTTAGCCCAGCCTGACTTAAAACTCACTCTGAAGCTTCAGGCTGGCTTCAGACTCATAGCCATTCTCCTACCTCTGCCTTCCAAGTGCTGGGATCAAAGGTGGGTGCCACATTGCCTGGCACAGTCCTCTCCCTCTTCAAGAAACATTTCAGAAGCATTCTTTCTCAAGCACAGGAGAAGGTTTCCTCACCAACTCGTAGGCACTCAGCTGGCCTGGGGTCTCACTGAGAAGTCCAGTCTTCCCCAGGGCCTCCTGGGAGTTCTGATCTCTGCACAGCCCTGATGGCAGCCTGGCTCTTGAGAATTTACATATGTACAATGGCAACACCTGGCAGCAACAGGGCCAGCCACCTGGTATGATGTGTGCTGAGATAGGGAGTGGTCTTGGGGACAGCAGGAGGGACATCTTACATGCCATCTGTATTACTCTTCAAGATGCTCTCTTGTTCCATGTCAGCTCTCTGCAGTGATAAATCCTGGTCTCTGTGACCTTCTAAGTAACGTTGGCTGTCCTGTGGAGAGACGAGCATGCTGTGAGGCTTGATGTGTCACTATGGTTTGTATGCACATGTTCACTCTGTGGATGTGCATGTGTGTGCCATATGTGTTGCAGTCGGGTAGAATGATTCAGGATTGAGTGTAGATGGTAGGGTTTTTCACTTCTTTTTTTTTCAATATAATTTGAGTACTACCAGCATATTTATATGTGTTTTGATTTGTAAAATGAAAGATCAAAGCCAGCAATGAGTCCATTTTCTGTTTTTTTTGAAATGCGTGGGGAATGTGGAGAGAGGACCATGGGGTGGCGATGCTTTGGTTCAGCATCTGGAGGCCAGCAGTCCTACATGCTCCATCTTAAAGTGAAACCAGATGCATCTTCAGCCCCAGTCACTGTCACCCCTTCATAGTTGTCCCTCCAGGTTTCAGCATTGATCGAGGTTCCAGGAGCACAGAACAAGGCAGACCTGTCCTTTCCTTAAAGGCATGGTGGCCAACACCTGTAGTCTCAGCACTGAAATCACAGTGGTGGCAAGAGCATCAGAAATTTAAAGCCAGGGCTGGAGAGATGGCTTAGCGGTTAAGCACTTACCTGTCAAGCCTAAGGAACCATGTTAGCCAGATGCACAAGGGGCGCATGCGTCTGGAGTTCCTTTGTAGTGGCTAGAGGCCCTGGCGCACCCATTCTCTATCTATCTATCTATCTATCTATCTATCTATCTATCTATCTATCTATCTATCTATCTATCTTTCTGTCTGTCTGTCTGTCTGTCTGTCTGTCTGTCTATCTATCTATCTATCTATCTATCTATCTATCTATCTATCTGCCTCTTTCTCTATCTGTTGCTCTCAAATAAATAAATAAATAAATAAAACTAAAGCCATCCTCAGCTGCATAACAAGTTCTAGGTCTGCGTGATGGGACCCTGTCTCACCACCATACCTCAAAAAAGATATCCCACTCTCACTGCCCCTAGTGTTCTCTGCCAGCCTCAAGGCATTGAATTTGCTGTTTGCCCTGCCCAGAAATGCTTCCCAGACCTCCATATAACTACCCCTCCCAGATTCTACCCAGCTAAATAAATCATCACTTCAGTCAGAAATCATGCTGCCACCTTAGATGTCCATTCCTATGCCTTCCAAACCTGAAGAGATTTACTTGGTTCATTTTTTTAAAAAAATTTAATTGTCTGAGGAACTTTTATTTATTTATTTGAGAGAGAGAGACAGAGACATGTAGAGGGAGAGAGAATGGGTGCACAAGGGCCTTCAGCCACTGAAAAAAACTCCAGACATGTGCAACACCTTGTGTATCTGGGGAATTGAACCTAGGTCCTTTGGCTTTTCAGACAAGTGCCTTAACTGCTAAGCCCTCTCTCCAGCCCTTGGATCATTAATTTTTGATCATTTTTATCTTGTTCTATAAGCTCCTGAGAATCCATGTGCCCCAGATCACTGTCCTGTGCAGTGTAGATGCTCTGACATGCATGGCCTCTCTATGTGAGGTGTTTCAGTCTGTACCAGCAGCAGGGAAGATGTGATTCCTGGTCTCTCCCCAGGGTACTGGAATTTAATTGTCTTCTAGGAAATGGGAGGCAATTTGTACTCATGTGTGTCTCTCCAGGTAATTGGGGTTGTTACTGCGTACTCAGGATCCTCTTCTAACATGTCCTGACTTACTAGTGGAGATTAGAGTGGGGCCCACCTTGTCTAAGGAAAGCACAAAAACATGAGCACCTGGATTCCAAGCTTTGTACTAGGGTAGGATCCAAGAGGCGCTCTGGCCAGGTGAGTTGGAGACTGATGATGAAACTGATGGCTGTGTTCCCACATGGCTCTAGTTTTTTTTTGTTTTTTTGTTTTTTGTTTTTTGGTTTTTAGAGGTAGGGTCTCACTCTGGACCAGGGTGACCTGAAATTCACCAGGTAGTCTCAGGTGGTTTCAAACTCACAGCGATCCTCCTACTATTGCCTCCCAGGTGCTGGAATTAAAGGCCTACACCACCACACCTGGCATGGCTCCAGTTTTGTGTTAGCCTTCACACTACCTGACCTGGCAGAGAAGGCGTGTCATATCCAGAGGCCACAGACCCTGTCCCATGTCTAGAGCTACCTGAAGACCCTGCTTATGGGCATCAAATCTTCTATGCTAGCAACATCACGTGGAAGGTCAGTCCCCTGTGGACTGGAGGAGGACTAGACTTTCATGAAGTTCAATGAGGGAGGCTCAGGTCCTTGGGGTATGTATCCAGCAATGTGATAGTAGAGGAGACAGGGGACTGGACTACCTTCCCCATCTGCCCTAAAGTCCTGTGGAGATACAGGGAGACTGATGCTTCTTCTTGTGTTCCCAGGAGCTGCTAATTTGCTCATCAGCCAAGCAGTTTTTCAAAATATCTTTTTCTTTATTTATTTCAGAGAGAGAGAGAGAGAGAGAGAGAGAGAGAGAGAGAGAGAGCGAGCAGGGCAGGAGTGAGGGAGAATGAGCATGCCAGGGCCTCCAGCCACTGCAAAAGAACTCCAGATGTATGCACTTCCTTGCGTATCTGGCGTACATGGGTCCTGGGGGACTTGAGTTTGAGTCCTTTGACTTTGCAGGCAAGTACCTTACCACTAAGCCATGTCTCCAGCCCTGGGATAGTTTTACACTTCTTTCACAGAAAATGGAAGAGAAGGTGTATCTGATGTGAGGCTGTGATGTTACGGAGCTCTCCAGGGTATCTGTGTTGTAGAGCTGAAAGCTTATTTGGAGGTCCAAATTCCCTGACTTTGTATGTCTGGACCTTGGCCTTGGCCAAGTTTTGATCTGGTTGGTAGGTCAACATTCCATAGATGAGATTTCAACTGCTTAGACTCTGTATTCACAGGACTGTGGGCTGCATCATGGGAAAGCTATGGATGAGGCTCCCCTTTTCTTGGGAAAGAACAACATCAAAAAGATTTGTGATGTGCTTTGCATCTTGGGCACTCTCAGGCCTCAAGTCCGTCCCATTTGTAGCCATTTGAATGGTATGGGTGACAACGTCATTCTGTTCCCTCTCTACCCTCTCAAGAAGTAGCTTTTCTCCCCTGTGTACCTTTGCAAAGGACCCTACCCCCTTTGACCAGCAAGGACAAATGTCCTGGACCAGTATTGACTTCCTCCCTCTGGGCCAGATGCAAGAGTCAAATCTTGTCCTCTGCTTATCTCCACTGTAGCATGCTAGCAAGCTGGCCCTGGAGTAGTCCTCTGAGATTATGAGGGGTGAATAAAAGAGTGACAGAGACCATGTATTAGGGCACAAAGCAAATCAACAAATACTGGAAAATTGAAATAATCCCTTGTACTCTATCTGACCACAATGGGATTAAACTACAAATGAACAACAACAATGCCAAAAAAAAAACAAAAACTACAGAGCTTACAGAAATTCATGAAGTATAAGTAGAACACTATTCAATAATGAATGGGTCATGGAAGAAATCAAAATAAAATCAATAAATTCATAGAATCAAATGGTGATGGGAATAAAACATACTGGTACATATTGGACACAATGAAGGCAATGCTAAGAGAGAATTTTATAGCTTTTAAGTGCAAATATTAAGAAATTAGAGAGTTCACAAGTAAACAAGTTAGTACCTCACCTTAAGGCTTTGGAAAAAGAAGAACAAGGCAAAGCAAAAATCTGTAGGCAGGAGGACATAATAATGATTAGAGCAGAAATAAATGAAGTAGAAAACAAAACAAAACAAAAATCCAAAGAATCAATGATACCAACAGTCAGTTCCTGTAAAGGATAAAAACAATTGATAAAACCTTGGTAAATCTGACCAGAATAAATAGAGAAGAGACAAAAA
Source organism: Jaculus jaculus (assembly GCF_020740685.1). Lineage (NCBI taxonomy): Eukaryota > Metazoa > Chordata > Mammalia > Rodentia > Dipodidae > Jaculus > Jaculus jaculus. The sequence continues at coordinate 132,024 of NW_025423496.1, forward strand.
TTAATAAAATTTGATTTGAAAAAGGCACCATTACAACAGACACCAAAGAAATTCAGGAACTCATAAGGATATACTTTAAGAATATATATGCCTATAAATTTGAAAATCTGAAAGAAATAGATGATTTCCTTGATACATATGAGCTCCAAAAATTAAATCAGGATGAGATAAACCATTTAAATAGACTTATAACATCTATGGAGATCCAAGCAGTTATAAAAATCTCTCAACTAAAAAAAGTCGTCCAGGCCCAGAAGGATTCAGTGCTGAATTGTACCAGGCCTTCATGGAAGAACTAACATCCCTACTTCTCAAATTTTTCCATAAAATAGAAAAGGAAGGAATTCTACCCAACTCCTTCTATGAAGCCAGCATCATTCTGATACCAAAATTAGACAAAGACAGAACAAAAGAGAGAGAGAGAGAGAGAGAGAGAGAGAGAGAGAGAAAATTACAGATCAGTCTCCGTAATGAATGCAGATGGAAAAATTCTAAACAAAATATTGGCAAACAGAATAAATGAATATATCAGAAAGATTATTCACCCATACAAATAGGCTTTATCCCAGAGATGCAGGGATGGTTCAACATATGGAAATTGATAAGTATAAACACTACATAAATGGACTGAACAACAAATACCACACGATCATCTCAATAGATGCAGAAAAGGCATTCAACAAAATCCAACTTCCCTTCAGAGTAAAATGCCTACAGAAACTAGGAATAGAAGGAACATATCTAAACATAATAAAAGTTATTTATGACAAACCTATAGCCAACATAATTGTAAATGGGGAAAACCTTGAAGCCTTTCCCACTAAATTCAGGAACAAGAAAAGGGTGTCCACTGTCCCCACTTTTATTTATTATAGTACTGGAAGTCCTAGCCAAAGCAGTAAGGCAATAGACACTCCTAAAAGGGATAGAAATTGCAAAGGAAGAGATCAAATTATCATTATTTGCTGATGATAAGATTTTATACCTAAAGAACAATAAATACTCTACCAATAATCTGTTTGCGCTGATAAATATTTTAGCAACGTAGCAGGATACAAAATAAGCACACAGAAATCAGCAGCTTTCCCATGTACTAACAACAAACAGGCAGAAGAGGAAATCAGGGAATCTCTCCCATTTACAATTGCCTCAAAATAAAATAAAGTACCTTGGTATAAACCTAACCAAGGAAGTGAAGGATCTCGACAATGTCTTTAAAATACTCAAGCGAGAAATTGCAGAAGACACAAGGAAATGGAAAGACATCCCATGTTCTTGGATTGGAAGAATCAATATTGTGAAAATATCAATCTTACCAAAAACAATCTACACATTTAATGCAATAACCATTAAAATCCTATGGTATTCTACAAAGAAAGAGGAAAAAAATCCTAAAATTCATTTGGAAGAACAAAAAGCCTTTAATAGGCAAAGCAAAAATAAATGAGCCACAAAAATAAGATTGGTGGTATCACCATACCTAATTTTAAGCTATATTTCAAAGCCATAGTAACAAAAACAACACAAAGGTACTTGCACAAAGACATACATGTAGATCAATGGAACAGAATAGAGGGGCCATATTTTAATCCAGATAGCTGCAGTCATAAGCTTTTTGACAAGAATGCCAAAAATATTCATTGAAGAAAAGACAGCCTCATCAACAATTGGTGTTAGAAAAATTATATTTCTATATGTGCAAGGATAAAAATAGATCTTTTTCTTTCTTCATGCACAAGAATGAAGTCCATATTGATCAGGGACATTAATATCAGACCTGAAACTCTGAAACGGCTAGAGGAAAAGGTTTGCAGATACCCTTTAACTTATTGGCATAGGTAATGACTTTCTAAACATAACCCCAATTTCTCAGGAAATAAAATCACTAATAAACCAATGGGATCTCATGAAACTACAAAGTTTTATACAGGAAAAGACACTGTGAATAGAGCAAAGAGACAACATACAGAATGGGAGAATATATTTGCCAGCTATACACCTGACAGAGGATTAATATCCAGAATATACAAAGAACTCAAAAAACAAAACAAGAAATCAAACCACCCAATTAAAAAAAAATGGGCTATGAAACAAAATAGAGAGTTCTCAAAGGAAGAAATACAGATGGCATATAAACATCTGAAAAAGTGTTCTATATCCTTAATGATCATGGAAATTCAAATTAAAACTACTTTGAGATTCCATCTCACTCCTGTCAGAATTGCCATCATCAAGAAAACAAATGACAATAAATGTTGGTGAGGATGCAGAAAAAGGGAAACCCTTCTACACCATTAGTGGGAATGTAGTCAGGTACAGCCATTGTGGATCTCAGTGTGGAGGTTCTTGAGACAGCTAAAAATAGATTTATCATATGACCCAGCTATAGCACTTCTAGGCATATATCCTAATGAATATTATCACTACCTTAGAGATACTTGTACAAACATGTTTATTGCTGCTCTGTTCACAATATCTAGGAAATGAAACCAGCCTAGATGTCCGTAAACAGGTGAATGGATAAAAAAAGATGAGGTATATTTACACAATGGAGTTCTATTCAGTGATAAAGAAAAATTAAAGTATGAAATTTGGGGGGAAATGGATGGACCTGGAAAGGATTATACTAAGTGAGGTAATCCAGGCCCAGAAAACAAAACATTGCATGTTCTCTCTCATGTGTATCCTAGCTACAAATATTTAGACCTGGGTGTGAGCTGGAACCAAAATTCGGTAGCAGAGGCCAGCAAGCTAGAAAAAGCCATAAAGCAGGGATGAGATTGAAGGACTTTAGGTGGTTATATTGTAGATATTTAAGTAGAAGTGATTATAGGGAGGGGTATGGCCTATGTGAGGCCAGGAGAAGAGATTAAAAGAAGGGTGGGGGACGGTCAAACAAAATTCAAAATATTCTGAATAAGACATATGAAAGCCTACTTTTTAAGATAATGGCACATGCAGAAGCCAAAGGTTGCTACTAGAATAATTTTTAAATATATCTTAATTTTATTTATTTATTTGAGATGGAGCACAAGAGAAAGATAGAGAGAGAGAGGGAGTGGGGAGATAGAGTGAATGGGTGCACCAGGGCCTTCAGTTGCTGCAAATGAACTCCAGATGCATGCACCACCTTCCATGGCTTATGTGGGTCCTGGGAAATTGAACCAAGGTCCTTTGGCTTTGAAGACAAATTCCATAAGCACTAAACCATCTTTCCAGTCTGCTACTAGAAAATTTTCAGTGCCTGGGATGGGATACCTTCCAGTGAGTTGTTTGAAAGGGAGGTCGCTGTTGCCTTCAAAACATTATAGGGTATTTCCAAGGCCCTTGGTTTCCCATGAGTAACAGATGGTAAGACCCTATTGCTGAAAATTTCACATGTCTGGGTGGCAAGGTCACTGAAAAATCAAGCTGATTCTGAGGTGAAAACCTTCTCCCTCTAGACAAGTCAACTGTAAGGTAGAAAAAGCTGTACTGCAGGTAGCCTTATGGGAGATAAAAGTCATCATCAGTAACAACAGTGGACACTGGAAGCCTCAAGTTTGACCAGACAGGCCAAATGATTGGACGCATGCAACAGTGGCATGTCTGCTCTAGGGGAAACCAGTTGTTCTCTAATTGGACTGAAGGCCCATTCTATGTCTAGTACTGAAAGTCTAATCAAAAACCTATGGCAGGGGAGATCATGGCCCAGGGTATAAAGCCTGCTCTTGTCTGGATAAATGCACATATTATTCTCACCAAACTGTCCTGAACATACTACAATTATTATTTATATTCATACATTAATGATACTCTCCCAAAAGGCAACATGGTGCTGAGAAGAAGTGACAGAGAAGTGTCCAGCACTGAAACATCTCCATCACATCTTCCAAGGTTCAGGGTCCATTGCAGAAGAGGTGGCAGAAAGAATGTAAGAGCCAAAGAAAGGGTACCCGTCCTTACAATGCAACTGTCCAGGCAGAAATTGGCCTTGATATCAATGACCTCACAGTGCCCCGCAATGCCTTCACAAGACCCTCATAAGCAGAGAAAAAGATGATGCCATCAAAATAAAAGAGACGCTACTGGAGAGAGGGAGGGAATATGATGGAGAGTGGAGGTGTGAAGGGGGAAACTGAGGGAGGGAAGAGATTTATCATTTTTTTTATGGTCTGTAAGTATAGATGTTGTCAATAATTTTTGTAAGTCAGGCCTGATGGCTCAGGCCTCTCATCCTAGCACTTGTCAGGCACAGGTAGGAGGACTGCCCTGAGTTTGAGGCCACTGTGAGACTACAGAAAATGAGTTCCAGGTCACCCTTGGCTAGAGTGTAGTTTTACCCTGAAACACACACACACACTTAAAACCCAGAGTGTTTGGGCAAAAAGTACTCTGGGAGGGTGGACAATGATACATCCATAAGTCATATGTTTTTAAAGGAAAGTATCAGTGAGTTGTAGATAATGGAGTTCCCAAAACAATGCAGGTTGTTTTTTTTTTTAACCAGTTTTGTTGTCCAGCATAACTAGGATTATAGAGCCCAGTTGTGAAAGCCAACACAAACTTTGGTTACAATACACTGAGAAATCAAGCTGGAGGTGAGCTAGAATCTTTCTGTTGGCTAACTGTCATAGAGCAGGAAACTGCTATTCAGGCTTTTGGGGAAGAAAAGACACTTACGGTTTTAGTAGGCAGTGGACTCAGTGAGCTATATATCCAGTCACAGAGGCAATTTAGTGTGCAGTTATGGCTTCACTATCATAGGGTAATCAACTACTTCCTGATTGTATTTAAGGCCCGCTCCACAGGAGGGAATTTATGCCTGGCACTGAAAACCTAGTTAAAAACCTATAGCTACGTGGGTCATAGGCCCTTGAAGGGAAGCTGCTACTTATTTTGCTAAGTGGATATGTTGTGTCTATCAAATTGTCCTCTAAATATTTATGCTCATGCCCATATATTAGCATTCTTCTCATTTTTAGCCAGAGAATCTTATTTTTACAGATAGTGGTGATTAATGGAATATTCAAAATTCATTAAAATGCTGAGAATAAGTGATTTTTGAGTGTTCAGAAATGAGACATATATATCATCTTCTGAGAAGCTTGAGGAACTTTTAAGAAGGTAACAGAAAGAAGTTAAGAGGTAAGGAGTGGGGAGGACAGCTTTGGCACACTACTTTCCAGATGCAAACTGACATTTGCATTCATAACTTCACAATGAATGTCATTTACTGCACAATTTCTATATGATATTAGGTCCATGTCATTGTGGATGACAGAGGTCAAAAATAGACATCAAAATAGAAGCAGCTCTACTTGGAAAGACAAAGTGGTTCATTGTGGTATGGAGATATATGTATATATTTGAGAGAGAGAGAGAGAGAGACAGAGAGAGAGAGAGAGAGAGAGAGAATGGGAACACCAGGGCATCTAGCTGCTATAAACAAATTCCAGATGCATGCGTCCCCTTGTGCATCTGGCTTACCTGGGTCCTGGAGAATCAGACCAGGATCCTTTGGCTTTTCAGGCAAACGTCTTAATCACTAAGTCATCTCTCCAGCCCTGGATAAAGCATTTTTTTTTTTTTTGAGGTAGGGTCTCACTCTAGCCCAGGCTGACCTGGAATTTACTATGGAGTCTCAGGGTGGCCTAAAACTCATGGCAACCCTCCTACCTCTGCCTCCTGAGTGCTGGGATTAAAGGCATGTGCCACCATGCCTGGCCTAAAATATTTTTTAACAACTCAAACCACCCCCCCCAAAAAAAAAAAACTTTTCTAACATACCCTGATACAGTGTTAACCAGGTAAATAAGGACCACAATGTAAATAAGTAGAACAAACAATGGAAGACCAACATAGGACTCACAGTTGGTACACTCACCAGGTGGAGAGTACACCACTATTATTGGTACTTTTTAGAATACTTATGCTAGGGTATGCATTATTGAAAAACCACAGGAAATTTTATTTTATTGTATAATACAAATTATAACCAAATGCACATATATAGCACATAGAAAGATTGTTTAAAATTGAAACATAGTTTGTTTTTTATTTTCAGACAGGGCTTGATGCAGGAGAAGCCAGCATCAAAATGAGGATGTAGCTGCCAAGTGTTGAGATGACATGCATGGACACACTACTCCTAATGGTAGTGATTTCAATTAAAATAAATTAAAAATCAAATATTCTAGGTGAGACAAAGATGGTTACCTGAATTAAAATGGAAATGAAACTGGCATTTACAAGAAAGAATTCAATAACATAAATACCAAACTTTTGTAAACAAAAGGATAAAAAAAATTACAAACAAAATTTGGTATAGTTGTTTACCATCAAACAATCAATTTCATAGGAAAGATAATTACTAAGGATAAACATTATATTCTAATGTTAAAACAACCACTACATGTGCAAATTTTTCTACATTTGTATGTACATAATTGTCTCAGTTTTGGAAACAAGGTTTCATGTAGTACAGGCTGGCTTCAAACTCACTGTGCAGCTAAGGGTAACATTAAAGTCC